>NW_015163149.1:127822-169377 GCF_001447785.1 Gekko japonicus
TCTCCCCCTCTGCACAGATCTGTGTGAGGGCAGATCTGTGCGTCCCCCCCCCCCCAGGTAGCAATCCAAAACACTCCAGTGGCACCTTTAAGACCAAGTTTTATTCAGGTACAAACTCTCCCTCCTCTGCGAGGACAAATCTGCACGTTCCCCCCCCCACCCCAGGAGCTAGCAATCCAAAACAGTCCATTGGAGCCTGAGCGGTGGGTGTTGCCTTCTGACACACTTCCGGTGATGTCAGGGGGCGTGGCACATGCAAATGAGTTATGCTAATGAGGTATGCTAATGAGCTCCTACACCTCTTTTTCTACGAGATGACCCCTGCAGTATGCTATTCAGAGAACGGTGTTGAGGGGCAGCGGGGGCGGCAGTTTTACGTGATCAGGTGCAAAGACGCGTGGTGAAGGTGTTTCTTTTCTCTCTCTTTTCCGCAGGCAGTGGCTGAACATCTTAAGGAAAGTCAAAGAGGTAAGAACAACTTAGTAGTGGTAACAGTAAAGGGCACAAAGATTTGGCGGCAGATATCCAGGGAATATCTGCCAACCTAGCAGTTCGAAAGCAAGAAATGGCAAGTAGATAAATAGGTACCGCTTTGGTGGGAAGGTAACAGTGTTCCGTGAGCCTTGGTGTTTAGTCATGCCGGCCACATGACCATGGAAACGTCTTCGGACAGCGCTGGCTCTTCGGCTTGGAAACGGAGATGAGCACCGCAACCCTAGAGTCGGATTCGACTGGCTTTTGAGCAAGGGAAACCTTTACCTTTTATCCAAGGAAGGCATATTGTTTGCAGGATACTAATAAGAAGGGTTTTTTAAAAAAAACCCTCCAAAGAGCTTCTGGTTGTTTCGACAAAAGCACAGATTTTTTTGCATTTTAAAAAATTATTTGGATTTTGGGGGGTTAAGATTTGTCTGTGATAAACTCAAATGGAAAACCTGTTGTTTCGGTTTCTTTTAAAGTGCAGTGAGTGTACAGAGAGAATCTTGAGAAAACTCAGGTAAAACTTTATTAGAGATCACTTACAGAGCACCTTCTGACCGAGATATAAAGACTCAGAGATCTCCATTCCTTGTATCTGACGAAGGGAGCTGTGACTCTTGAAAGCTAAGATGCCAAAAGTGTGCCTTGCACACAAGAGCTCATACCTTGAATAAACTTTGTTGGTCTCAAAGGTGCCCCACTGGACTCTAAATTTGGTCCAGAAATCTTGTTGGCCTCTCAGGAGTGATTGGACTCAAATCTTAACTGCTCTGCTGCAGTCCAGTACGGGAACCAGTTTGGCATAGTGGTTAGGAGCGCGGACTATAATATGGGAGAACTGGGTTTGATTCCCCACTCCTTGGGTCAGTCACAAGTTTTCTCAGTGCTGTTCTCTCAAGGGCAGCCCTCGAAAGAGCTCTCTCAGCCCCACCTCCCTCACAGGATGTCTGTTGTGGGGAGGGGAAGGAGATTGTAAGCCCCTCTGAGACTCCTTTGGGTAGTGTAGGGCGGGGTATAAATCCAATCTCCTCCTCCTCCATCTTCTTCATCGTCTTCTTCAACTATCTTTGTGGAAGGAAGCCCATGAAAGTTCTATGTCTAAGTAAAGTCTGATTTAGAAAATACCTGGACCATTGTCAGATAAAATGTTCCTGTCAGTCAGATGTCCTCCTCTGAATGTTGTTGTTGTTCAGTCGCACGGTCGCGTCCGACGCTTCGCGACCCTGTAGACCACCTCACGCCAGGCCCTCCTGTCCTCCGCCGCCCTCCGGAGTTCACCCAACTTCATGCTCGTTGCCTTGTTAACACCGTCTAGCCATCTCGTCCTTTGCCGTTCCCTTCTTCTTCTTTGACCTTCAATCTTTCCCAGCATCAGGGTCTTCTCCAGTGAGGGCTCCCTTCTCATTTGGCGGCCAAGGCCTCCCCCTTAATTCCAGGGGTGAAGGGGACACGAGTGTGAGAAAGTGGTTCCAGCCGTGGTTCTCTCTGGCGTGGCATTAAGTCCCAGTTTAAGCGCCTGCCCCCAGGGTTTCCAAGAGGTGGCTTGAAAACACGGACGCCTCTCCCTTTTGTTTTGGTCTCCAGAGCTTCTCCGAAGGGTCTCCCTCTAGCTGCAAGGTCCATATCAACTCGCCAGCGAGAAAGTGTTGCCGGAAGGGAGGAGCGGGTGCTGGCGGGAGCAGCAGGCGGCCGCCCAGCATGGAGAGAGAAGAAGGTATTTGGTTTGGTTCCTACGATCACTTGCTGGCATCCTGGTGTCCAAGCTTTAAATTGCGCTTATGCGGCTGCCCTGATTTGGACCGGGGCCACAATGCACGGAGAGGAGGGGTTTAAATGCCGTGCCCCCTGTGTGTCGTTTTCATGATCTGAATCACACACATATGTGGGGCTGTTGTTTGCCGTAAGCGAGGAATCATATAGGTACATATCTGTCAAGTCGCAGCTGATTTACAGCGACCCCAACGAGGGGCTTTCAGAGCAAGGGAGAAGCAGAGGTGGTTTGCCCTTGCCTTCCTCTGCAGAGCCTTCCTTGGTGGTCTCCCATCCAAGTACCAACCCTGCTTAGCTTCCAACTTATGGCCACCCCAGCCAGGGGATTGCAAGGCAAGGGAGAGGCAGAGGTGGTTGGCCCTTGCCTTCCTCTGCAGAGCCTTCCCTGGTGGTCTCCCTTCCAAGCACCGCCCCTGCTGAGCTTCCAACTTATGGCCACCCCAGCAAGGGACTTCCAAGAATCAATGGTGGTTTGCTGTTGCCTTCGTCTACAAAACCTTCCTTGGCAGTCTCCCTTCCAAGAGTGTTTGTGAGTACAGGGCTGTTACTTTGCAGCTGACGTATGGTGACTCCAGCAAGGGGCTTCCAAGGCACGGGAGAAGCAGAGGTGGTTTGCCCTTGCCTTCCTCTGCAGAGCCTTCTTTGGTGGTCTCCCTTCCAAGTACTGACCCTGCTGAGTTTCTGTAGTGTGGTGAGATTGGGTACATGGTCGCCACCTTCCCTCCAGTCATATAGGTACCTGACTAGAAAACGGTGCATGGCCAAAGTGTTAACCCCCAGCGCACAACTTGATCCCGGTCGAGGCCCTGCATTTCTGAGAGCTGCAAGTCTTGAAAACGGATCTCATTTCATTTGGCCCCCGAGCACCTGGGATCCTCTGGGGGCAGCCACGAGGCCCTGTGTATTGCATAGCCAAATCCTTGCTCGGTATCTGTGCTCCCTCCTCAGCCTTCCTGACCTGTTGACTCTCCCCCGGGAGGGCTGGGCTGTACCTCCTGTCCTTCCAAAGTGCCACGGCTGGGACGGAACCAAGGCTCCCTCTAAGCTGTGGAGTCTTGTGAGCAAAAATTCCACTTGGTGAGCTACTGGCATTAAAGTTGTGAGCGAGCAGATTTGGCTGCTGCATAAAATAGTTTGCTCTGGAGCCCTCCTCCCTGATCTTAAAATCTGTGAGCCGGAGGCTAAAAAACCTGTGAGCTGGCGCACACTAACTCAGCTTCGAGGGAACACTGGACTGACCCGCCCCCTTTCCTTTTGCTTCCTTGCTCTTCTCTGCAGCTGCCCGGACCAGCCTGTGCCAAGAACCGTGCCTCCGCCACAGCTCCCTGGCACGTGCCCGAGTGCAAGCGGCTTGCCTCTTGGTGGGGGGAGCCGCGGCCGGCCCCACCATGGGCTACATGGTCACCTCTGCCAACGCCGGACCACCCACGGAGCCGCACCCGCCGGACTTCAAGGAGTTGGGCTACCACCCATCGGCCTGCGACTCAGAATCGCAATACGAAGCCCTGGATTACGAGGGGATGGACCAGGACTTTGACGTGCTGGAGTTCGGGAGCTTTGCTTTCTAGGCTCAGTCATCGTCCAACCCAAACACCAGCTTTTAAGGGCTAAAGCCAAAAACCTTCCTGCGGCTAGCAAAAGGGACACCCTTTCCTCATGCCATGGGGCAGTCCTCGCAGATCCACAAGAATTTTATGTGTTTTCCTCCTCCTTTCATTTAATTGTGTATATGGTTTTTTTGGGGAAAGTGTTAGCATGTTTGTAGGTTGTAAAATCTGGTTCCTCTCTTGCTTGTGGGAGCCAAGCTCGGTCTCTGTTCGTACCACTGCTGTCCACCCCATTCTTGTCTTGCTCTTTGCATTAAATAGTAACTTCCTGTCTTTTCTACTGCTGGTCTTGGGGATCATGTATGACAAATGGCGGGCCTGTAGCTACGGCGGCGCATTGTGGGGCGCCGCCCCCTCAAATTTGAGGCACGCCCCACAACAGCTGCTGCCCATCTCCCCCGTCCTGTGACATTAAAAGGGCCCTCCAGCTGATTGGTGGAGCACATGCGACCTCATTTGGAGTCCTGTGTACAGTTCTGGTCATCACACCTCAAAAAGGGCAACTAGAATGATAAAAGGGTTGGAACGCTTTCCCTATGAGGAAAGGTTAAAGCGCTTAGGGCTCTTTAGCTTGGAGAAAAGACGACTGAGGGGTGACACGATCGAGGTTTATAAGATTATACATAGGACAGAGCAGGTCGAGAAAGAGGTACTTTCCCCCCTTTCTCACAAGATTATGCATGGGATGGAGCAGGTAGAGAAAGAACTCCTTTTCTCCCTTCCTCACCATACAAGAACTCGTGGGCACTCCATGAAATTGCTGAGCGGTCGGGTTAGAACGGATAAAAGGAAGTCCTTCTTCACCCAAAGAGTGATGAACACATGGGATTCACTGCCGCAGGAGGTGGAGGTGGCTACAGGCATGGACAACTTCAAGAGGGAACTGGATAAACATACGGAGCAGAAGTCCATCAGTGGCTGTTAGCCACAAGGTATAGATAGGGACTCTGGGGCAAGGGATGCTCTGTATTCTTGGTGCTTGGGGGGAGGGCAACAGTGGGAGGGCTTCTAGTGTCCTGGCCCCACTGCTGGACCTCCTGATGGCACCTGGTATTTTTGGCCACTGTGTGCCACAGAGTATTGGACTAGATGGGCCACTGGCCTGATCCAGTACTGGCTTCTTATGGATAAGCACATGGAGAAGAGGTCCATCTGTGGATATTAGCGGGAGGAGAGAGAAGTTGGATTCATACCCCGCCCTTCACTACCCAAGGGAGCGGCTTACAAACTCCCTTCCCCTCCCCACCACAGACACCCTGTGAGGTAGGCAGAGCTGAGAGAGCTCTGACAGAAACGGCTCTTTTTCAAGGACAGCTCTGATCAGAACTAGGGCTTGCCCAAGGTCATCCAGCCAGGTGCAAGCGGAGGAGTGGGGGAATAAAACCCGGTTCTCCCAGATTAGAGTCCGCGCACTTAACCATGACACCAAACTGGAAAGTGAAAGGGGCGGCCACACGTGTCCCCTGAACTTCCACTTGAAGTTCAGGCACAGGCAGCTCCTGGTAAACATGGTTTAAAGGGTTCCGGGAAGGCGTGCAGCCGGCAGCCGCCCCTCTCCCTCCCCTCCTCCAAGATTCAAGGGGCCCTCCAGCTCATCGGCGGGCCACGGGAACATAAGAACATCGGAGAAGCCAGTGTTGGATCAGGCCAATGGCCCATCCAGTCCAACACTCTGTGGCACACAGTGGCCCAAAATACCAGGTGCCATCCGGAGGTCCAGCAGTGGGGCCAGGACACTAGGACCCCTCCCACTGTTGCCCCCCCCAAGCACCAAGAAGACAGAGCATCCCTTGCCCCAGACATAAGAACTTAAGAGAAGCCAGTGTTGGATCAGGCCAATGGCCCATCCAGTCCAACACTCTGTGGCACACAGTGGCCCAAAATACCAGGTGCCATCCGGAGGTCCAGCAGTGGGGCCAGGACACTAGGACCCCTCCCACTGTTGCCCCCCCCAAGCACCAAGAAGACAGAGCATCCCTTGCCCCAGACATAAGAACTTAAGAGAAGCCAGTGTTGGATCAGGCCAATGGCCCATCCAGTCCAACACTCTGTGGCACACAGTGGCCAAAAATACCAGGTGCCCTCAGGAGGTCCACCAGTGGGGCCAGGACACTAGAAGCCCTCCCCCTGTTGCCCCCCCCACCAAGCACCAAGAACACAGAGCATCACTCGCCCCAGACTTCCTATCTATACAAACAAGGACCTCCTACAGAGCTAAAACAAAGTGTGAGCTTTTAAACACGATACATGAAGTGGTGTAGAAACTAACTAGTCTGACTCTGGAGCATAGGGTTCGAGTGATAGGTGGTAGCAATACAGTTGTATAGGCCCTATCCTTTTACCAATACAAATGTCTAACCCGTTCGTGACAGCACAGTCCTGTTATCCTACGCAAAAAGCCTTCTTGAATAATTCAGTTTTGCAGAGTTTGCAGAGAGCCAGGAGAGAGGGGGGCTTTCCTAGCCTCATCCGGGAAGGCCGCAACTGAGAAGCCACAAATGCAAGCGGTTATCAATTTTGCCTGTTCGCAGGATGGCGCCGGCACAAGCCCCTGCTGACGTGAGCAAAGCCGTCATGGCAGGACGTAGGGAGAGAGGTGGGCGTGCAGGTATAAGGGCCCAAGGGGCTTTGTATGGGATAGAAAGTGCCTTGAATTTTTTAAAAATTAGTTTTTAATTAATTTTTTTCAACACTGTTACAACATAATATGACATTTAAATGGGACACAGAAAGAGGGTTAAAAAACTTATGTAAACAGATTCAGGGGTCATTTCCTGCAGAAGCTCACAGGAGCGGAGCTCCGGCAGTAAAAAGCCCAGGGGGCGGGCACATGCAACAAGCCCCACCCCCTGCAGCATCAAACAGACATTTTAGGGTTACAGAATAGTCAAAAGAAAAGTAAGTTTCTATATACCGGGTTATTTGGAATTATCTCGCTGTTTTCTAAATAGCTGATCATGGGAAACCATACCGCCTGAAACCACTTTTGATATTTTTCCGACTGCATAGCTGAAGAGTTATGTGAAGTGCGCCCATAAATGGAACTCTCCCAAATTTTCTTTTGGCAACACATTAGAGTAGGGATATTTTTTTTGTTTCCATTTTTGTGCCTTGAGTTGAGCCTGCGGGATCGGAGTAATATGCAAGTTCTGTCTAGCTCCTGATAATAGCCTGGCTGGTCAGTCCACCTGAGGCAAGTAACCAGTGTTCCCTCTAAGCTGAGTTAGTGTGAGCTAGCTCACAGGTTTCTTTAGCCTCCGGCTCACACATTTTTGTCTTCACTCGAGAAGGATGGGGCTCCGGAGCAAACTATGCAGCAGCCAAACCGCTCGCTCACAACTTTAATGCCAGGAGCTCACGAAGTAGATTTTTTGCTCACAAGACTCCACAGCATAGAGGGAGCCTTGGAAGTAACCTATCCCTGTTTCTGAGTCAAGGCTAGTTTCTCTGCTTCTTGTCTTCCCCTCCTAGGAAGACCTCCTAGCGGAGGTCCATTGGTGGCTATTAGCCACAAGGTATAGGTAGGAACTCTCGGTCTGGGGGTAGGTGGTGCTTTGTATTCTTGGTGCTTGGGGGGGGGCAACAGTGGGAGGGCTTCTAGTGTCCTGGCCCCACCGGTGGACCTCCTGAGGGCACCTGGTACTTTTGGCCACAGTGTGATGCAGAGTGTTGGACTGGAGGGGCCATTGGCCTGATCCAACATTGGCTTCTCTTATGTTCTTTTATGGAGCAGAGGTCCATGAGTGGCTCTTAGCCACAAGGGATAGATAGAACACTTTGTCTAGGGCAGTGATGCTCTGTCTTCTTGGTGCTTGGGGGGCAACAGTGGGAGAACTTCTGGAGTGCTGGCCCCACCGGTGGACCTCCTGATGGCCCCTGGTATTTTTTGGCCAGTTTGTGACACAGAGCGATGGACTGGATGGGCCATTGGCCTGATCCAACACTGGCTTCTCTTATGTCTGGGGCAAAGGATGCTCTCCATGAAATTGCTGAGCGGTCCGGTTAGAACGGATAAAAGGAAGTACTTCTTCACCCAAAGAGTGATTAACACTTGGAATTCATTGCCACAGGAAGTGGTGGCGGCTACAAGCATGGAGGGCTTCAAAAGGGAATTAGATAGGCATATGGAGCAGAGGTCCATCAGTGGCTATTAGCCACAACGTATAGATATGGAATCTGGGGCAAGTGATGCTCTGTCTTCTTGGTGCTTGGGGGGGTCAAGAGTGGGAGGGCTTCTACTGTCCTGGCCCCACTGGTGGACCTCCTGAGGGCACCTGGTATTTCTGGCCATTGTGTGATACAGAGTGTTGGACTGGATGGGCCTTTGGCCTGATCCAACATTGGCATCTCTTATGTTCTTATGTTCTCTGTCTTCTTGGTGCTTGGGGGGCAACAGTGGGAGGGCTCCTGGTGTCCTGGCCCCACTGCTGGACCTCCTGATGGCACCTGGTATTTTTTGGCCACTTTGTGACGCAGAGCGTTGGACTGGATGGGCCATTGGCCTGATCCAACACTGGCTTCTCTTATGTCCTTATCTTCTTAAACGCATCTTCCCAGTGTCTCTGTGGCTGGGCAACCAGCCAAAAGCAATAGGGCTACTCAAGAAACGGTGCCACACTTAGTGAAAACCACAGTTGTTAGTTTATCTTTTCAAATATCCCTTTCCAAGCTCCTTCGGCTTCCTCACAATTTGCCTGTCTCCTGCCCCATCCCTCGAACTCCCTCCCCTGCTGTCGGTGGCTGAACGTGGACTTCACCGGACCCTCCTGGAGGTCGGCCCCACACTGCCGAACGGCAGCGCCCCCCCTCCCCCTCTAATGCCCTTGGGGATTACAGCTGCCAGGCATCTGATCTCTAATCCCAGGGCGGCCGAGAGAGAATTTAATCATCATTTTAATCCGTTGGCTGCCGTGCGTGGCGTTTGTCAGGCCCGTGGCGGATGGATGGAAATGGAGTGTCTTTAGTAGCAAATTACTCTTCGGGATGAACGAGGCATCCGTCCAATCAGGAAGAAGAGGGCCTTGAGATCCGCTGCTGCCGAAAGTGAGGGTGGGGAGGGCCCCCCTGCACAATAGGGTTGCCCATCTCCTTGTAGGGCCTGGAGGTCTCCTGGAATTACAACCCATCTCCAGACAATGGAGAGGAGTTACCCTGGAGAGCCAGTTGGGTGTGAGAGTCAATGTGGTGTCGTGGTTCAGTGTTGCGGATTCTAATCCGGGAGAACCGGGTTTGATGCCCCACTCCTCCTCCTTGTGGATGACCTCGGGCAAGCCATAGTTCTGACAAGAGCTGTTCTCTCAAGGGCAGTTCTGGAAAGAGCTCTCTCAGCCCCACTGACCTCCCAGGGTGTCTGTTGAAAGCAACATCTGGGGTCATTTCATAGAAAAAGAGGCGCAGGAGCTCATTAACATAAGTCATTAGCATAACTCATTTGCATATGCCACACCCCCTGACATCACTGGAAGTGTGTCAGAAGGCAACACCCACCGCTCAGGTTCCACTGGATTGCTAGCTATGGGGGGGGGGTATGCAGATCTGTCCTCACAGAGGAGGGAGAGCTTGTACCTGAATAAAACTTGGTCTTAAAGGTGCCACTGGACTGTTTTTGACCGGGGGGGGGGCTCTGCAACTTACCTGGCTGCTTCTTGCTTTGACTGAGGGCTGCTGGGAGCAGGGGGTGGGGATTGTGGCATGTGCCCGCCCCCTGGGCTCTTTACTGCCTGAGCTCCGCTCCTGTGCACTCCTGCCGCAAATGACCCCTGGGTACAGCACAGGCAGGGAAAGCAGAACAGGTGAAATCCACGGCAAACGAGGACTCGGGTTTGTCACCCAAGGGCACTCAATGAAATTGAGGAGAAGTAGGCTTAGAAGAGATAAAAGGAAGTCCTTCTTCACCCAAAGAGTCATTAAAATGTGGAATTCACTGCTGCAGGAAATGGTGGCAGCCACAAGCATAGACAGCTTCAAGAGGGGATTGGATAAACATATAATATTAGCCACAAGATATAGATGGAAGGAAGACTCTGTCTGGGGCAGGTGATGCTCAGTATTCTTGGTGCTTGGGGGGGGCAACAGTGGGAGGGCGCCTAGTGTCCTGGCCCTGCTGGTGGACCTCCTGATGGCCCCTGGTATTTCTTGCCCCTGTGTGACACAGAGTGTTGGACTGGATGTGCCATTGGCCTGACCCAACACTGGCTTCTCTTACGAGGGACATGGTGGCTGCTCTGTAGTGTGACTTTGCAGACAAACAGCCCCGGTGCTTGAGAAGAGCTTCCCAGGTATTTTGCAGACCCTCTGCAGGAGAGAGCACCCTTCCTTTCCTCTCTCTGCGGAAGTCAGTTTCTCAGAATCCCACAGGGGCACGAGGGGGGGGGGAATGTTGTATCTGCCAGGCAGGGGTCATTTCATAGAAAAAGAGCTAGGGGAACTCATTAGCATAGCTCATTAGCATATGCCACACCCCCTGACATCACCAGAAGTGTGTCATAAGGCCACACCCCCTGACATCACTGGAAGTGTGTCATAAGGCCACACACCCTGCCCCCAACGGTCCCAGCCACCAACGCCGGCCTTGCAGCTTTACTGCCGAGCCCCATGAGGGGCCCGGCGGTGGACCTGCAAGGCCGGCAGGAGTGCGAGGAAGCCCCGCCAAGGCCCTCCCTGGCCCCAGGCAGGCAGGGGTGGGGAGAGGCGGGGAGGAAGCAACTTACCCTCCCTCTTCTCCTGCCTCCTCCTGGCTGAATGAGGGCCGGAAGCAGGGCGGCCGAAAGCAGGGGGCGGGGTCTCGTCATGTACCCCTCCCCCTGCACCTCACCCGGGGGAACTGCGATCCCCCGCGTTCCCCCCCGAAATGACCTCTGCTGCCAGGTCTCTCTGCCTGATGTAATGTGGACTTTCTGAGTCGATAAAAGACTGTTATCCTTGTGGGTCTAAGGTCCCTCGGGTCAGGATTAGTCTTGTTACCTGGCAGAAGGCCCAATCACTGAAGAAGTGGGCGGGGCGGCTCACGAAAGCTCCTCCCCTGCTGCAAATTTTGCTTGTGCTTAAGGTGCTGCTGGACTCTTGAGCTCTATCCTGCGGCTACCGATGGAGTAACGCGGCGACCAGTGCTCCCTCTAAGCTGAGTGAGTGTGAGCTAGCTCACAGTTTCTTAGCCTCTGGCTCACACATTTTTGTCTCAGCTCGGGGAGGAGGGCTCCAGAGCAAACTAGTCTATGCAGCAGCCAAATCGCTCGCTCTACAGCTTTCATGCCGGCAGCTCACCAAGTAGAATTGTTGCTCACAAGACTCCACAGCCTGGATCCACCACAGTGCCTTTATTGTCTGGGCACTCCTGCGAAGAAGAGGCCCCACATGGGTAGATGCTCAGTTGGCAGGCCCTGGCAGAGCCAACTCTTGAGCCCGCCTCCTGCAGGCTGAACTTTCTCCCCATCGGCACCCTTTGTGGAACTGGGTTAATCTGTAAGCGGCCAGGGCAGCTCTACCGCCCGGCGTGATCGGGCGTCGTCGTTGGGAGGGTCGTCTCCTCCGCGCGACTGACACTTCGACAGCGAGCGGGACGAGGTCTTCGGGTTCCGGGATGGTTCTGCCTGGGGAGGTTTCCTTCTTCCTGGCTTTCTGCATCGCTGCTCTGCTCATCCTGCTGCTATGGAGGACACCCACCGGCAAGGCCAATCTGCCCCCAGGCCCCACCCCGCTGCCTTTGGTGGGCACCTTTTTCCATATCAATGTTCAGAACATGATCGGCTCCCTTCTTCGGGTGAGTGTCACTGGGCTGCCGTGGTGGTGGTGGGGCACGGGGTGCCGCTTTCAAGGACTGGCTCTGTGCTGTTGAGAACAGGAGAGGAGGGTCGACGGCGTGCACATTTGACAGTGGGGAAGGCTTTCTGCTCCTGTTCTTCAGCCAGGGAGGGGGGTCTTTATTTATTGGTGGGGGTGGGGGTCAGATCTTCCCTACAGGATCTGGAGGAGAAAAGCCATGCTGCTCCCCCCCCCCCAAAGCCTGGGTTCTCATTTTGTAAAATGAAAGTGCTGATTGCCAGTTTGGTGTGAGAGCCAGTTTGGTGTGAGAGCCAGTTTGGTATGAGAGCCAGCTTGGTGTGAGAGCCAGCTTGGTGTGAGAGCCAGTTTGGTGTGAGAGCCAGTTTGGTGTAGTGGCAAAGTGCCTTTTTCATCTCTGGCTGATATGCCTGCTGTGGCCATTCTATGAAACCAGGCTCGATTGCTGCAGTATGAATCACACAAACTGTCTGGTGGTTTTCGTTAGAGGAAAACATCATGGCCAGTTTGTTGTTGGGATCTAGATATAGCAGATTGCATCAGCCTCGTGCTGAAAGATCTCTGCTGGTTGCCTAAAGTTCCGGTGCTTCCTTCTAGTTTGGTGTCGTGATTAAGTGCACGGACTCTAATCTGGGAGAACTGGGTTTGATTCCCCACTCCTCCACTCGCAGCTGCTGGATGACCTTGGGCAAGCCATCGTTCTGTCAGAGCTGTTCTCTCAAGGGCAGTTCTCGAGAGAGCTCTCTCAGCCCTGCCTACCTCACAGGGTGTCTGTTGTGGGGAGGGAAAGGGGAAGGAGTTTGTAAGCTGCTCTGAGACTCTGAATACCAAGTGCCAGGAGGCAACATCAGAGGAAGGCCTTAGCCTCTGTTTGGTGTAGTGGTTAAGTGTGCAGACTCTAATCTGGGAGAACCGGCTTTGCTTCCCCCACTCCTCCACTTGCACCTGGCTGGATGACCTTGGGCAAGCCATAGTTCTGCAGAGCTGTTCTCTCAAGGGCAGTTCTCGAGAGAGCTCTCTCAGCCCCGCGTACCTCACAGGGTGTCTGTTGTGGGGAGGGGAAGGGAAAGGAGTTTGTAAGCTGCTCTGAGACTCCTTTGGGTAATGAAGGGCCATGGGGTATAAATCCAATCTCCTCCTCCTTCTCCTCCTTCTTCTTGGGGGTGTGGTGCGGGGAATGAGTTCATTGCTCTTTGAAACATTCTGATGTCATTTAGCCCTGACCTGTGTGGTCCAATCTCATCAGATCTTAGAAGCTAAGCAGGGTGGGCCCGGGGTTGGTATTTGGACGGGAGGCCACCCAGGGAGGCCAGAGTTGCAAACCGCCTCTGTTTATCTCTTCTCCTGACCTGGACGGCCCGGGCGAGCCCGGTCTCAGAAGCTAAGCAGGATTGGGCCTGGTTAGTACTTGGATGGGAGACCACCAAGGAAGTCTGGGGTCCCTGCCCAGAGGGCAGGCGATGGCAAACCGAGTCAGCATGCATCAGGTTGCACTTAGGGGTGCCAGACTCCAGGCGGGACCTGGGGATCCCCTGGAATTACAGCTCATCTCTGGACTACAGAGATCAGCTACCCTGGAGAAAGTGGCTGCTTTGGAGGGTGGACTGTAAGGCACTGTGCCTCACTGAGGTCCCTCTCCTCCCCAGAGCCAGTTTGGTGTCGTGGTGAAGTGCGCGGACTCTAATCTGGGAGAACCAGGTTTGATTCCCCACGCCTCCTCCACTTGCAGCCGCTGGATGATCTTGGGCAAGGCATAGTTCTGTCAGAGCTGTTCTCTCAAGGGCGGTCCTCGAAAGAGCTCTCTCAGCCCCACCTATCTCACAGGGTGTCTGTTGTGGGGAGGGGAAGGGAAAGGAGATTGTAAGCAGCTTTGAGACTACTTTGGGTAGTGAAAGGCGAGGTATACATCCAATCTCCTCCTCCTCCTCCTCTGCCTCTTCTTCTTCTTCTTTTTCTTCTTTGTCTTCTTCTTCTTCTCTGGAGAACTGGGTTTGATTCCCCACTACTCCACATGCAGCCAGTTGGGTGACCTTGGGCGAGTCACAAGTTCTCTCAGAGCTGTTCTCTCAAAAGAAGTCCTCGAAAGAGCTCTCTCAGCACCACCTGCCTCACAGGGTGTCTGTTGTGGGGAGGGGAAGGGAAAGGAGATTGTAAGCCGCTTTGAGACTCCTTTGGGTAATGAAAGGCGGGGTATAAATTCAATCTCCTCCTCCTCCTCCTCCTCCTCCTCAACCGGGTTTGATTCCCCAGTCCTCCACATGCAGCCAGCTGGGTGACCTTGGGTGAGTCACAAGTTCTCTCAGAGCTGTTCTCTCAAAAGAAGTCCTCGAAAGAGCTCTCTCAGCACCACCTACCACTCAGGGTATCTGTTGTGGGGAGAGGAAGGGAAGGCGATTGTAAGCTGCTCCGAGATTGTGAGTGAAGGGTGAGGTATAAATCCAACTCTTCTTCTTCCATCTCCAAATCCCCACGAGTTTCCCCACCTGGGTCTGGTGATGTTAACCCCCCCCCCCAAATCCCCTTCTGGTGGCCACGGGAGGCCTGGGATCCCGAGGTTGCATCCGTAGACAGTCCAATAAGAGCCGAGTCTCTAGAACCTTTGATAGTTGTGGAGACTAGGGAGTTTCTGATGGTGTAGGGGAGAGAAGGATTGGGGCCTTATGTCTCTTGGTGTTTCTTCAGAGACACTGAGAAAACCCGCCGCCCTACATCTCACCGTCAGGCCTGTTTTTGTGTCTCCCGGTAGCTGCAAGAGAAGTACGGCCCGGTTTTCACAGTCTACATGGGCTCTCAGCCAGCTGTGGTCCTGTGCGGTTACGAAGCGGTGAAAGAAGCACTTGTGGATCACGCAGAAGCTTTCAGTGCAAGGGCGCCCATGCCAGCCCTGGACAAAAAATTCACAGATTATGGTGAATATACAGGGGGGGAAACCAGAGGTCATTAGCACTCGGCCCCGGAGTCCAGAAATTTTGGGTCGGTGGGGCATGGGGAAATTTTATGGGGCGCTAGGGGAGGGGGTAGAAAAAAGGGGGAGGGAGGGGGGAAGGGGCAGCAGCCGTTGTGGGGCGTGCCTCCCATTTGAGGGGGCGGAGCCCCGAAATGCCCCAATTGAAGCTACGGGCCTGTTAGCACTGCATGTGTAAGCCAAAATTTAGGGGGTAGCAAAAAATTTCCTCATGTGGTATTCTGAAGCAAAGGGGAGACATTCCCATAAAATATACTGAGAGGTGGAAATGAGCATGTGCATAATGTTACGCGCTCTCCACTTCTAATCAATTAATAGTTCCTTAGAGATTGCTACGTAGTACTGGAGTGTGAGCAACTGGCAATTCCAACAACAGGGGTCATTTTGTAGAAAAAGAGGTGCAGGAGCTCATTAGCATAACTCATTAGCATAACTTATTTGCATATGCCACACCCCCTGACATCACCGGTAGTGTGTCAGAAGCAACACCCACTGCTCAGGCTCCACTGGACTGTTTTGGATTGCTAGCTGTGGGGGGACGCGCAGATCTGCCCTCACAGAGGAGGGAGAGCTTGTACCTGAAGGTGGGCTTGAGGGGGGGCTCTGCAACTTACTTGGCTGCTTCCTGCTCCTCGTGGTCCGACTGAGGGCTGCTGGGAGCAGGGGGTGGGGCTTGTCGCATGTGCCCGCCTCCTGAGCTCTTTACTGCCGGAGCTCCGCTCCTGTGCGCTCCTGCAGGAAATGACCCCTGGTTATGGAACTAATTTAGAGTCCAGGGCAGTATTCCCTCTAAGCTGAGTTAGTGTGAGCTAGCTTACAGCTTTTTAGCCTCCAGCTCACATCACGCGTTTTTTGTCTCAGCTCAGGAGGGATGGCTCCAGAGCAAACTAATTTATGCGGTAGCCAAATTGCTCACTCACAACTTTAATGCCAGTAGCTCACTTAGTAGAATTTTTGCTCACAAGACTCCACAGCTTAGAGGGAAGGTTGGCCAACAAAGGTTTATTCAAGGTATGAGCTTTTTGTGTACACGCACACATTATCAAATACGTTAGAATGACAGGGGAGGTTCAAACGTATAGCCAGAGAATGAACAGCAAATTAACGTGTAACATGATGATGTTCAAGCTATGCAAAGTGACACGAAGCAACAAGTTAAGGTTATAAGGTCAACAGTTGTAAAGCAATAAATATGTAAAAGGTAAAGGTAAAGGTAAAGGTTCCCTTGCTCGAAAGCCAGTCGAATCCGACTCTAGGGTGTCGGTGCTCATCTCCATTTCTAAGCCGAAGAGCCAGCACTGTCCGAAGACGTTTCCGTTGTCATGTGGCCGGCATGACTAAACACCAAGGCACAGGGAACGCTGTTACCTTCCCACCGAAGTGGTACCTATTTATCTATTTGCAATTTCTTGCTTTCGAACGCTCGGTTGGCAGGAGCTGGAACCAGAGACGGGAACTCACTCCGTCATGTGGCACCCGGGTCTTGAACTGCTGAACTACCGACCTTCCACAGCCTGCAGTTCAGCATCTTAACCACTTGAGCCACCACAGCTCAAACTATGTCAGACTAGCGGATAAATGTCTAAAGGTGTCTCTTCTAATTGTGGGAAGTGACTGGGAATCTTCATTCCCGCTTCTCAGGCGGGGAGGTCACTTGACCTTTTGTTGTTGTGGTTGTTCAGTCGCACAGTCGAGTCCGACTCTTTGTGACCCCATGGACTTGACCCTACATCCCCCTCAAACAACCCAATCTCCTTTGCATTACAGTTATGGCACTATTACATTTATTTTATTTACAAGTTGAGCACAGTGGAAACAAACCGGGACTCCTTTTGCAGGCAACAGATTCTCAGAAGAGAGTAGGATGTGGGGCCCTGGCAGCTGCACCCCCACTTTTGGGTCTTAAGTCTCAGCTTTGCCTCCCGCTCTCTTCATCTGAGTCCACCTCACTGGTACCATCAGGGGTGACGGTGTCTATTTGCACCAGTATGTCTTTCATGTCACCGCTCCAGTTCTTTCCTGTTCCCATATTCCTCCGTGTGCAAGGTGCACATGCCTCTGCAGTGCAGAGTGTTAATCATAGGTTAGATTCAGGAGGGTCGCTGTGTTGGCACCTTTTAGACCAGCAAAGTTCAATTCTGGGTAAAAGCTTTCGTGTGTGCACACATCTGAAGAAGCTGAATAGGTTAGGTTTACATTAGAAGAAGAAGAAGAAGAGATTGGATTTATACCCCGCCCTTCACTACCCAAAGGTGTCTCAGAGCGGTTTACAAACTCCTTTCCCTTCCCCTCCCCACAACAGACACTCTGTGGGGTGGGTGGGACTGAGAGAACTCTGACACAAACTGCCCTTTTTCAAGGACAGCTGTGCCAGAGCTTGTGACTGACCCAAAGGTCACATCAGCAGGTGCAAGTGGAGGAGTGGGGAATCGAACCTGGTTCTCCCAGATTAGAGTCCGCACACTTAACCACGACACCAAACCGTAGATATATGTTTCTTTGTCTGCCATGATTGTGTTTCGTGAGGGGTACTGCAGCAAGGGACCATGTACCAGTTGTCAGGGTCTTTAGTTAGGCAACACCACACAGGGCTTCATGAGAAGATAACTGTTTATTGGTGGATCCAGTACTAGAGACACATTTACAGCTTGTGTCAGCAATGGCCGCCTATACAAGGGCCTCTGACTTATAGTGGAATCAAACATCCCCCCAGTAAGCATAAGCCAATGGTTATGGTTCTCGTGTGCGGGCAAAGCAAGCAGGCAAAGCAAAAAAGCCGTTCACTTTCCCAGCTGAGTAAAACTGCAGCTGTAACATCTACAAGGTCAAGCATGAGATAGCAAACAGTTGAGCTAGCTCACACTCACTCAGCTTAGAGGGAGCACTGGTTTTCACTATACAGAATGAAAACTTCCCTCTTGAGAGTTCTGGCACTTCTTTTTTGCAAAAACAAACAAACACAAGGCCCTGATTATTTTATTTTATTTTATTTTACACTGGGTAATGACTCTGGTCAGATCTTGGAAGCTAAGCAGGGCTGGTCCTGGTTAGTACTTGGATGAAAAATCTAGGGATGTGTAAGGTTGCTATTCATAGGCAGGCAATGTCAAACTACTTCTTTCTCTCACTTTGAAAACCCCATGGGGGTCACCATAAGACAGCACTTTGTACAAACAATGAATCTTTGTGTATGAACATGTGAACGTTTCCCCGTTTCACACGAAAGCTCACACCTGGAATACTTTGCTGGTTTTAAAGGCGCCGCTGAATTCAAATTTTGCTCACGTGAACCTACAGACATTACTACTGATGCCACCTTGTGGCCATCTGGTCGTGACAAAAATAGCAAGTCCCTGATTTTGGTGGCAGCCAGGAGGAAGCTTGAAATGGCAAGTGATCCCAGGATGGCATCTGGGTAATAAAAGCCCACGCGGGCAAGAAACTGGAGGATAACCACAACTATGGCTGGAAGAGCTCATCTCAGTCACTCCCTCTGAGCTGTGGAGTCTGGTGAGCAAAGATGCTAGTTGGTGAGCGACTGGCATGAAAGTTTTTTTAAAAAAAACCCGGAGGGGTATTTTTATTTTTTCAATAAGACTACAAACTACAAAGAAAAGTATAGGAGGGGGAACTACAACTATGAATAAAGGAAAAATACCCACACTAACTAAAAACCCAAGAGTGGGAGACCCCCTTTATGTTTCAGGGCTCTTTTTGTAGAAAAAGCCAAGCAGGAACTCATTAGCATAATAGGCCACACCCAACAGCAGAAACTTATTCGCATATTAGACCACACCCCTGACAGCACAGCTCATTAGCACATTAGGCCGCACCCCCATGTTACCAGAAGTGTGGTTATCCAGCCACACCCACCTTTTGCTTGTTATTCTGTTTACCTTGCTTGTTGTCAACACCCAGGGCTTTTTTGTAGCAGGAACTCCTTTGCATGTTAGGCCACACACCCCTAATCTAGCCAATCCTAATGAGTTCCTGCTGTTGGGTGTGACCTATTATGCTAATGAGTTCCTGCTGGGTGTGGCCAACTTGGGAGCCAGCCGGAACTCCGTTCCTGTGCGTTCCTGCTCAAAAATAGACCTGGTTAAACTTAATATTAGTATTAAAAGAGTTAGTAAAACAATATACTTGTAGAGTTCTTGTTTTTCACAGTGTTCTATATTAGTAAATTAGTTATTATGAAGAAACATTAAGGTCCTGTTTTCCAGTTTCTCATCCCATTAGGCATCACTTTATGCAAAGCCATAATAGTAGCATAGAACCACAGAGTTGGAAGGGACCCTGCAGGCCACTTTGCCCAAACCTCTGCTCTCTGCAGCAGGATCAGCCTAAAGATCAGATCAGTCTAGAGGAAGAAGTAGATCAACCCATGGTCCTATTTTGGCGTTTGCAGGAGTGGTCTTCACCAACGGGGAGCGGTGGAAGCAACTCCGTCGCTTCTCCCTCACTACCTTGAGGAACTTCGGAATGGGGAAGAGATCCATAGAGGAACGGATCCAGGAGGAAGCTGGGTTCTTGGTGGAAGAGCTAAAGAAGACAGAAGGTGAGTCTGGTTATTTTCGTTCCCTCAAGAGAATGCCGTTTTCATCCGGGGGGTGGGGGGGAACAGACCGATCTTTCAAAAGATGCAACATGAAGTTTTGCATGAGTTTGAAATATGGTCTATCGATCCAAACACAAAATGTTCTGAAATTCTGATTGATCGATAGCACTGTCGCAGAGAGTACTCCACCTTTCTGTGTTATACCTCTGAGGATGCCAGTCACAGCTGCGGGCGAAATGTCAGGGACTACAATGCCGAGACCACGGCCACACAGCCCGGAAAATGTACAGCAGCTAATAAATTCATTTGAAGGCTGGGAACTTTTGAAGCGATGTGTGCGTCAGTTTTCCCCATTCAACGTTCATTTCTCCTTCTGTCGGTTCCCTTCGCTGTTGAATCCCATGCGTGGTTCCCTTTTTCTAGCCCTTTCTCCTTCAGCTTTTCTAAAGAATATCAGAGATACTAGATGAGGCTCGTACTCATGAAAAACAGAGTAGCAAGGTTCCCTCTAAGCTGAGTGAGTGTGAGCAATTTGGCTCACAGCCAGTCTGGTGTAGTGGTTAAGTGCGCAGACTCTAATCTGGGAGAACCGGGTTTGATTCCCCACTCCTCCACTTGCACCTGCTGATGTGACCTTGGGTCAGTCACAAGCTCTGGCACAGCTGTCCTTGAAAAAGAGCCGTTTCTGTCAGAGCTCTCTCAGCCCCACCCACCTCACAGGGTGTCTGTTGTGGGGAGGGGGAGGGAAAGGAGTTTGTAAGCCGCTCTGAGCCTCCAAGTGAAGGGCGGGGTATAAATCCAATCTCTTCTCTTCTTCTTCTTCTCTTCTTTAGCCTCCGGCTCACACAATTTTTGTCTCAGCTCAGGAAGGATGGGGCTCCAGAGCAAACTCATTGACGCAGTAGCCAAATTGCTGGCTCACGGCTTTAATGCCAGTAGCTCACCAAGTAGAATTTTTGATCACAAGACTCCACAGCTTAGAGGGAGCACTGCTGGAAGGAATGGCTTTTTGGTAGGATGGCCAGCTCGGGTTGGGAAAAACTTGGGAGATTTTGGGGGGGCGGAACCTGGGAAGGGCAGGGTTGGGGTAAGGGACGGACCTCAGTGTTGTAATTTCTGGAGACCTCCAGCCACCACCTGGAGATTGGCAACCTGACTTTTTGGGACGGATCCAGAAGATGTCATCTGACACAAAAAAGGAATTTTTTAAAAGGCAATGTGAGACCCGTGAAATTTTGGAAACTCGTGAAGAGGCACATTCGCTGCAAGGTGTTCTGCAATTAGTCTAGGAACGGACCTGGACAACATCTAATAAGTATTCTGGTTTTCTCCCCCTCCCCCTCCACCAACTCCTTTCGCAGGGCATCCGTTCGACCCCTCCATTCACCTCAGCCACATCTCCTCCAACGTCATCTGCTCCGTGGTGTTTGGCAACCGGTTCGAATACGAGGACAAGGAATTCATCACTTTCCTCGACTTGATCAAGAAAATCCTAGTTCTTTTGTTCTCCCCCTGGATGCAGGTAAGGGAAGGAACTGCTCGAGAAGCGGACCATTCCCTTGCGTCTCGTGACCTCTGGGGGCCAAATGTTGAGCCCAGGGGCATCTTTAAGACCAACAAAAGTTAATTCAAGGTGTGAGCTTTCGTGTGCAAAGCACACTTCCTCAGATACAGTGAAATGGAAGTGAACACTTCGCACATGCACACATATATATATACACACACACACAGAGGGGTCGTTTCCTGCAGGAGCACACAGTAGCGGAGCTCCGGCAGTAAAGAGCCCAGGGGGCGGGCACATGCCACAAGCCCCACCCCCTGCTCCCAGCAGCCCTCAGTCAGAGCAAGAAGCAGCCGAGTAAGTTGCAGAGCCCCCCCCCCGGTCCAAAGCAGTCCAGTGGCACCTTTAAGACCAGGTTTTATTCAGGTACAAGCTCTCCCTCCTCTGCGAGGACAGATCTGCACGTGTGTCCCCCCCCCAATAGCTAGCAATCCAAAACAGTCCAGTGGCACCTTTAAGACCAGGTTTTATTCAGGCACAAGCTCTCCCTCCTCTGTGAGGGCAGATCTGCACGCCACGCCCCCCAATAGCTAGCAATCCAAAACAGCCTAGTGGTACTTTTAAGACCAAGTTTTATTCAGGTACAAGCTCTCCCTCCTCTGCAAGGACAGATCTTCACGTCCCCCCCCCAATAGCTAGCAATCCAAAACAGTCCAGTGAAGCCTGAGTGGTGGGTGTTGCCTTCTGACACACTTCCGGTGGTGTCAGGGGGTGTGGCACATGCAAATAAGTTATGCTAATGAGTTATGCTAATGAGCTCCTGCACCTCTTTTTCTACAAAATGACCCCTGTATATATATGCACACAAAGTGGGCAGGCGTGTTGCCCTGAAGCCACAGAACAAAGTTAGAGTCCAGTCAGGCACCTTTATATATAGTATATATATGAATTGTTCACTCAAATTTTGTTCTCCTGCTTCAGACCAACACAGTTGCCCACCAGTGTTCCCTCTAAGCTGAGTTAGTGTGAGCTAGCTCACAGTTTTTCAGCCTCTGGCTCACACATTTTTTATCTTAGCTCAGGAAGGAGGGCTCCAGAGCAAGCTAATTTACGCAGTAGCCAAATCACTCGCTCACGACTTTAATGTCAGTAGCTCAGAAAGAATAATTTTTGCTCACAAGACCCCACAGCTTAGAGGGAACATTGTATGCCCACCTGGACCAATCTCTTGGGGCCAAGGAAGAGTTCTAGATCCTTCTAGATCCTCAGTTGCCTTTCCCAGTGTGGGGGTGGGGAGAAAGGACCCGGAACCAGTGTTCCCTCTAAGCTGAGTTAGTGTGTGAGCCAGCTCACAGTTCTTTAGCCTCCAACTCACACATTTTTGTCTCGGCTCAGGAAGGAGGGCTCCAGAGCAAACTAATTTGCGCAGCAGCCAAATCGCTGGCTCACCACTCACAAATGCAAATACAATACCTTTATTGGCATAAGAGATAAAATAAGCTCACAACTCTAATGCCAGCAGCTCACAAAGTAGGATTTCAAGACTCCACAGCTTAGAGGGAGCATGGCCCGGAATATGATTGGCAGAGGTCATTTCGGGGGGGGAACGCGGGGGATCGCAGTTCCCCCGGGTGAGGTACGGGGGCGGGGCACATGACGAAGCCCCGCCCCCCGCTTCCGGCCCTCATTCAGCCAGGAGGAGGCAGGAGAAGAGGGAGGGTAAGTTGCTTCCTCCCTGCCTCTCCCCACCCCTGCCTGCCTGGGGCCAGGGAGGGCCTTTGCGGGGCTTCCTTGTACTCCCGCTGGCCTTGCAGGTCCACCGCCGGGCCCCTCATGGGGCTCGGCAGTGAAGCTGCAAGGCCGGCAGCGGCGGCCGGGACCGTTGGGGGCGGGGTGTGTGGCCTTATGACACACTTCTGGTGATGGACCGGTGGGGGCAGGGGGGGTAGCCTTATGACACACTTCCGGTGATGTCTGGGGGTGTGGCCTTATGACACACTTCCGGTGATGTCAGGGGGTGTGGCATATGCTAATGAGTTATGCTAATGAGTCCCCCTAGCTCTTTTTCTACGAGACGACCCCTGATGATTGGTAAGGTTCTGACGGTGACATATAACTTTTCTCTCAAAGCTATGCGTTTTATTCCCACGCCTGATGAAAATCGCCCCTGGCCCACATCGCAAGTTAGCTGTCTACATGGATGAGTTAGAACGCTTTGTCTCTGGGAGGATACGGATGCATCGGGAGTCACTCGATCCCAACTGCCCTCGAGATTTCATTGACTGTTTCCTCACTAAAATGGAGCAGGTACTTTTGCGGAGAGGCGGTTTCAGTTAACTGAATACTGAGAGATGAGCTATGAGGGTTGCCAACGCCCCCCCCCCCGGTTTGGCAGGGGTCCCCCGCTTGAGAGAGAGGAGGGAGAGGGGTGGCTGTGGGCCACGCACCAAGGGGTCATTTCCTGCAGGAGCGCACAGGAGCAGAGTTCCGGCAGTAAAGAGCCCAGGGGGCGGGCACATGCAACAAGCCCCGCCCCCTGCTCCCAGCTGCCCTCAGTCAGAGCAAGAAGCAGCCAGTTAAGCTGCAGAGCCAAGAGGTCCAAAACAGTCCAGTGGCACCTTTAAGGCCAATTTTTATTCAGGTACAAGCTCTACCTCCTCTGCCAGGACAGATCTGCACGCCCCCCCCCCCCATAATAGCTAGCAATCCAGAAGAGTCCAGTGGAGCCTGAGCGGTGGGTGTTGCCTTCTGACACACTTCCGGTGATGCCAGGGGGTGTGGCGTATGCAAATGAGTTATGCTAATGAGCCCCTGCACCTCTTTTTCTACGGAATGACCCTTGCATGCACCCATCTCCGCTTGAGATCAGGCACGCGGAGAAAAACTGGCTCCCTGCACTTAAAGGGTCTCCCTTTAAGCGCAGGGAGCTGGCGTTTCCCCGCGCTGGATCTCCAAGGAGATTGGGCGCGCAGGGGGACGGGGGAGTGGCGGAAGGCCCCAACGTGACGTCATCATGTCGAGGATGCCCCGTCCCCTCCAGGAAGGAATGCCCCCCGAAGTCCCCCACTGGGGGCGAAGATGGACTTGGCAACTCTATGAGCTACAATGAATTTGGTGGAAAGAAATCAGCCCCGAAGGGCAAGGGAAATGATGCTAGCTCGTGTTTCCTGGAAGTGCAAAATCTGTATAGTATACTCCAGGGGTCCCCAGGCTTTTCGATCCTGCGGGCCCTTTCGGAATTGTGACACAGTAGTGAGCGCAGCCACAAAATGTCCACTGCAAGAGGCGGAGCCAGCCACAAAATGGCTTCCGGAGCTGGTCAGTCACACAGTGAAGATCCTTGTGCTGTTGTGGCAGCTGCTGCCAAAGCTACATTTTTAAAAACCTGCACAGCCAACCGATTCTCCAATGGCCAATCAGAAACCTTACTGGAAAAAAATCCCTACCTGGCGACACTCACTTTCTAAAAACACAGGACAGCGCCAGGAAAGGTGTCAGCGGCCAAAATTTGAATTTTTATCCTTCATTTTATCCTTTTTTTAAAAAAATTGAAATTCCTAATTTCAAAAGGTTTTGGGTTCAGCCGTTCAAAGAAAACAATGCAAAGTTTTGAACATGGCAAAAGAGACCGAGCATTGTTATCATGATCTTAAAATGCATCGTCGGGAAATAAGGTTTTTTTCCTGTCAACAACCTGCTGAAACTGTGGTGTGGATTCCGCTTTCCCCGTTTCCAAGCGCAGATTCACGGTGCTTTAAAATACACTTTACTTCTCTGAGTAGCCTCCATAATTTTAGCCAATCCCTTTGTAGGGTCACCAACTCTGGCTCGAGAAATTTCCGGAGCTTTTGGAGGCAGATCTTGGGGAGTTGTGGGGTTTGGAGAGGGGAGGGCCCCCAGCAGGGTGTCCACCTTACAATAGTGTCCACCTTAAAAATCGGCCATTTTCTTCAGGGGAACTGATCTGTGTTGTCTGGAAGCTGGCAAGCCTAATTCTGAGGTAGTTTAGGGCCACGAATCCTAACTAACCCCTCTGAGCACCTTGGCCTGCCTGTTGCTTAACAATGTCACTGTCTCCTTCTTCCAGTTTGGTGTAGTGGTTAAGTGCGCGGACTCTAATCTGGGAGAACCGGGTTTGATTCCCCACTCCTCCAGTTGCACCTGGCTGGATGACCTTGGGCAAGCCGTAGCTCTGGCACAGCTGTCCTTGAAAAAGAGCAGTTTCTGTCAAGAGCTCTCTCAGCCCCACCTACCTCACAGGGTGTCTGTTGTGGGGAGGGGAAGGGAAAGGAGTTTGTAAGCCGCTCTGAGACACCTTTGGGTAGTGAAGGACGGGGTATAAATCCAATCTCTTCTTCTCTTCTCTTCTTCCCTTTGTCAGGAGAGAGAGAACCCTGCTTCTGAATTTGTCGAGGAGAACCTGACGGTGACTGTTCTCAACCTGTTCTTTGCAGGGACGGAATCGGTTAGCACTACCATGCGGTACGGGCTCCTCCTCCTCCTCCGATACCCAGAGATAGAAGGTGACAAACCCAGATCTAAGGTCTCTCTGTGCTGTTGTGGGTCGCCATGTGCTCTGGTGTCTGCCTAGTTCCTTGCCTGTATTCATTGGTCGATTTCACATTACCCTTTTTAAACCGCATGGTTTCTGTTATGGGCCCGTCACGGAGGAAACCGGTACAGGGATGGCTGTTTCACACAGCATTTCCCTTCTGGTAAGGAGCCGTCTCTGATGCGCTGTGGCCATTTCAAACTGTGCTGCTTTCTTCTTCCCGCCGTTTCCCTCCGTGCGCACCATCTCCCCGAGAGGTGGGGTTTTTTTTTTACATTTTATTGGGAACGCTGTGACGCTGTTTCGACATCCTGTTATTTATTATTTATTTGTTTATTTTATTACATTTATACCCCGCCCTCCCCGCGAACGGGCTCAGGGCGGCTATATAGCGTTATAGCACTTCCAATAGAATTTTTTTTAAAAAAAGAGTTGAGATTGTGTGCCAGGGGGGGGGGGGAAGGGCACGAAAAACCCGTCACAGGAGAAAGCGCTATGGGACCTTTTGCACAGCCCTCTATAGCGATTCAGATCCGGAAGAAGGGATTGAAGATCCGAGGAAAGCAGTTTTCGCTGACAACGCCTCAGACATGCCTTCCTATCGGAAAATGCAAAACCACACACTCTTAGAGATCTCTT
Source organism: Gekko japonicus (assembly GCF_001447785.1). Taxonomy (NCBI): domain Eukaryota; kingdom Metazoa; phylum Chordata; class Lepidosauria; order Squamata; family Gekkonidae; genus Gekko; species Gekko japonicus. The sequence goes on from NW_015163149.1 coordinate 153,674, forward strand.
TTGGCAACAGACCAACATTAGACCAGAAGAAACAAGACAAATGTCTAAACCGAACACTAACAATCTGGGACAAGTCCAGGAAAAAACTCACACCAATCGTTTCAAGGTTCTCCTCATTTTACGGTAAATCCTGGTACCCGCCAGGACAATGTACCTAAGAGTACATAAAATGGAAAGAAGCAGGTATGACAAAATTAGAACACTTTACATTAAATAGAGAATTGTTCGCACAATGGAACGCAAATTTGATCGAAGTATACCATGGTATCAATACCTTCAATTTAATCATCTGTGCTCAAAAATAAAACGTAGAGAAATTTTGCAAAAAGCCATAACCCGCTTTGAAGCCCTGATAAGAAATGCAGATGAATGCAAAAAAGGGGTAATATCCAAAATTTATGCCATCTTAACGTCGTTTCAAGAAAACACAACGCTACCATATCAAAAATACTGGGGGGAAATTTGTAAAACTAATCTCACCCAAGATAAATGGTTAGACATCTGGAGAACCTATGAAAATAAATCCCCCATCATTGCACAAAAATGGCAAACTTTCAGAATAATGTCCAAGTGGTACAAAACTCCACAACAAATATCACACATCTCAAGTAATTCAGACCCCCTTTTCTGGAGGGGATGCAAAGAAATAGGCAATTACATACACTGCTGGTGTGAATGCCCTGTAGTAGCATCCTTTTGGGACAAAGTATTAGAGGAAATAAGAAACATAACTGAACACAAAATTGACAAAACTCCGGAAGCATTACTTCTAAATCTCAGAGCGGAGAACGCTCTATCTATTACACAAAGAAAAAAAAAATCACCTTATTACTATTTGCAGCCGAAACTACAATAGCATCCACATGGAAATCCAGAAGTAAACTAAGCGTAAACCTCTGGTATGAAAAACTATGGAACCTATACATAATGGAAAAAATCTCAGACATTGTGATACAAAATAAATCTAAAGGTGAAAAGAACGATATTACATGTATAGCCGGAGGCTAAAAAACTGTGAGCTAGCTCACACTAACTCAGCTTAGAGGGAACAATGGTTTTAACAATCTGGTGAAAAGATGAGGTACTAAGGTTCTGCTGCTCCTTATGATGCAGTCCTAAATAGAGTTATGCCCTTCTGAATAAGCTGAAGTCAGTGGGCTGAGGTGTAACTCTGCTTAGAATTGCTGTGTTGATCTACTGAAACTCAAATGCCGGAACTCCTTCAATTGATGCGTTATATTACAATTCTTGTACTGATTATCTTTGGTCTATGCTTAAAAGAAAGAAAAATAATTGCCAAGGGATTTTGTCTTTCATAGCTTGATATAAAGTAAATATCCATACAAGATGTCCATACAAGGGGTGACATGATTGAGGTTTACAATGAATGAATTTATTGTAACAGCGATTAGCCAGCAATATAAAACCAGAATAAATAAATTACAATGGCTAGATAGTAAAATTTCCAAAATTCAACAAGGTAAAAAGAACTAACATTGTAAACGTTACGTTCGTTAGGACCAAACTATAAATACGCTGCCTTAAAACACAGTATAGTATAAAAGAATAAATAGTCCTAACCCGAGTGACAACCATCACGCTGGTGCACTTCTACCATCAAGGAACAAAATTTTGCAATCTGATGGAGCGCTGTATGTTCAAGGTTAAGAAACAAGTTCTCCATCTTGTCCTGATCCAAAGTGCCTGCCAGAAGGGGATCAATAAGTTTAGTACGAGCCTCTTCAAATAACGGGCCTCTCAGGAACACGTGTTCCTGGGATTCGATCTCCCCCAATGTACATAAGCATAGCCTCTCTGTTCAGGGTATTTTTTAAAATTTACCCTCGAGAACTGCAGAGGGTAAGGCCGAGCATCTAGCCAGAGTATATGCCCTCCTGAGTTTACGGGACTCCAAAACTTTAAGATATGGGGCCTGCGCAACGATGTATTTGTTACTAATTGGCGCTATAAATGTTGGGGACACCTGTAGATCTAATTGGCGTTCGGTATCCTTGATCCTCTGTCTAATTTCTAACTTAGCTCGGTCCCTACCCATCTCCAGAAGCCCTAGGGGAGAATACCCCAAGAACGAAATTTTCCGCTTAACAGAAATCAGCCAATTAGATTCGAAGGCATCAGTCAGAATCAGGGGCGCTAGTCCACACGGGTTCAAATTAATCTTCAGCCAATAGAAGATGGAGTATAAGGCAATCATGGCTTCAACCTTCAGCATGCCAGTCTCTAACCGTACCATTGCGTTAGATACGCATCTCGGAACTTGGAGCACTGCTCTCAAAAACTTTGACTGGACTAGCTCCAAGGGAGCATAGCTGGATGGAGGCGCTCCAAGCAGCGTTCCGTAGAGCATCTGGGCAAGTGTTTTGGCCTTATAAAGTTTTTGGGCTGGTGGTACAAAATAGCCCCCTTGGGAGCTGAAGAACTTAAGAATACCATGCGAGGATTTTTCACCCGAGCAAGCAGCTGCCTGACTATGGGCAGTCCTAGATCCAGAGGCTTGGATGATCATGCCTAGGTAGCGAAAGCTAGCTACCTGTTCAAGGTTCTGCCCGTTTACCCTCCACTTCCTTATTTTGGGTCTCTTGCCAAAGGCCATCACCTTTGTCTTTGCATAATTTATATCCAGCTCCTGATCACTGCAATAACAAGCAAACTTCTTGATTGAGGTTTACAAGATTATGCATGGGAAAGAGCAGGTAGAGAAAGAGCTACTTTTCTCCCTTTCTCACAATACAAGAACTCGTGGGCACTCCATGAAATGGCTGAGCGGTCGGGTTAGAATGGATAAAAGGAAGTCCTTCTTCACCCAAAGAGTGATGAACACATGGAATCCACTGCCACAGGAGATGGTGGCGGCTACAAGCATGGACGGCTTCAAAAGGGAATTAGATAAGCATATGGAGCAGAGATCCATCAGTGGCTATTAGCCACAAGGTATAGATAGGGACTCTCAGTCTGGGGCAAGTGATGCTCTGTATTCTTGGTGCTTGGGGGTGGGGGGTCAACAGTGGGAGGGCTTCTAATGTCCTGGCCCCACTGCTGGACCTCCTGATGGCACCTGGTATTTTTGGCCACTGTGTGACACAGAGTGTTGGACTGGATGGGCCATTGGCCTGATCCAGCATTGGCAGCTCTTATGTTCTTATGTTTTACTGAACTCAAGGAGTGGCATATTCTCCTGACAAGAAGGTAAACACGGTTCTAAGTTTCCTGAGCAAAATAAGGTTCATTTAAATACTAAGAGGCAACGGTGTACTGAAAATGGCCTGTTTCTGGTGAGTTCACAGGGCACAGTAACATTTTGGTGCTCAGTTTAGTGCTGGGAAATGCAGCTGTTTCCTGCCAGGGTATTTAAACACAACACAGCTGGATTTGAGCCCAGTAGCAGCTTGGGGACCAACAAGATGTTGGGGACATAAGCTCTGCTTTGACTCTCGAAAGCTTCTAACCCCCCCCCCCCCAATCTTGCTGGTCTCCAAGCTGCTACTAAGCTCGAATCTAGTTGTCGTACCAGAGACCAAGATGGCCGCCATCTGAAACTAGAAATAAGACACAGTGGATCGTTCCGGAGTACAGAGCAATGCTCCCTCTCAGAGGTCAATTCGGGGGGATCAGGGGGGGGATCACTGTTCCCCCGGGTGAGGTGCAGGGGGGCGGGGCATATGACGAAGCCCCGCCCCCTGCTTCCAGCCGCCCCGCTTCCAGCCCTCATTCAGCCAGGAGGAGGCAGGAGAAGAGGGAGGGTAAGTTGCTTCCTCCCCACCTCTCCCCACCCCTGCCTGCCTGGGGCCAGGGAGGGCCTTGGCGGGGCTTCCTCGCACTCCCGCCAGCCGGGACCGTTGGGGGCGTGCGGCCTTTGTGGGGCTTCCTCGCACTTCCGCCGGCCTTGCAGGTCCGCCGCTGGGCCCCTCATGGGGCTTGGCAGGAAAGCTGCAAGGCCGGTGGCGGCGGCCGGGACCGTTGGGGGAGGGGGGCCTTCGCGGGGCTTCCTCGCACTCCCGCACCTTTAAGACTAACCTTTAAGACTAACTGAGTGGTGAGTGTGGTCTTATAACACACTTCCGGTGATGTCAGGGGGTGTGGCCTTATGACACACTTCCGGTGATGTCAGGGGGTATGGCATATGCTAATGAGTTATGCTAATGAGTCCCCCTAGCTCTTTTTCTACAAAATGACCCCTGCTCCCTCTAAGCTGTGGAGTCTTGCGAGCAAAAATTCTACTTTGTGAGCTACTGGGATTTCAGTTGTGACCTAGCAATTTGGCTACTGCATCAGTGAGTTTGCTCTGGAGCCCCATCCTTCCCCTGAGCTAAGGGGGAAAACGTGTGAGCCGGAGGCTGAAAAACTGCGAGCTATCTCACACTGACTCAGCTTAGAGGGAACACTGGTGCAGAGCAACTAATCTGTACTGGACAGGACTAGCCAGGCAGGTTTGTGGGTTTCCTTTCGGCTCGGAGTCAAAGCAAGACGAACTGCCTCTCGCTCTTTACCACTGAAATCAATGCAGGAGAAAACGAGGACTGTAATCTTAACCTCTGCGTCCACCCATCTGTTGACAGCAAAAATCCAAGCAGAGATCGACGAGGTCGTCGGGAGGAATCGTAGCCCCTCCATGGAGGACCGGACCAAGATGCCCTACACGGATGCGACCGTCCAGGAGATCCTACGCTTCGCAGACTTCTCCCCTCTGGGGGTTCCTCGTGTAGCGACAAGCGACACGCAATTCCGAGGATACACCATTCCCAAGGTGTGTTGGAAACAGAAGCATTAGTGCTGCTGGGTCAGGAATCACTGTTCCCTCTAAGCTGAGTTAGCCTCCGGCTCACACATTTTTGTCTTCGCTCAGGAAGGATGGGGCTCCAGAGCAAACTAACTTATGAAGTAGCCAAGTCGCTCACTCACAGGTTTAATGCCAGTGGCTCACAAAGTCGGATTTTTGCTCACGAGACTCCACAGCTAAGAGGGAGCATTGGTCAGGATCTGTCCTACATCCCTGGGGTATTTATACAATATTTCTATATAGGTAAAGGTAAAGGTTCCCTTGCTCGAAAGCCAGTCGAATCCGACTCTAGGGTTGCGGTGCTCATCTCCGTTTCAAAGCCGAAGAGCCAGCGCTGTCCGAAGATGTTTCCGTGGTCATGTGGCCATCATGACTAAACACCAAGGTGCACGGAACGCTGTTCCCTTCCCACCGAAGTGGTACCTATTTATCTACTTGCAATTTCTTGCTTTCGAACTGCTAGGTTGGCAGGAGCTGGAACTAGAGACGGGAGCTCACTCCGTCATGCGGCACACTCGGGTCTCGAACTGCTGAACTACTGACCTTCCACAGCCTGCAGTTCAGCGTCTTAACCCCTTAAGCCACCGCAGCTCCATGTATATATTTCTATATACTCGATAACAAAACAAAGCTTGAAAAATCTGTTAATTTAGTGGGAGGGAAACCAGGTGTGAGGGACCTGATAATGTTGCAAAACTGAAGGCTTGCAGGCAGTGTTCCTTCTAAGCACTGGAGTCCTGTGAGCAGAAATTCGAATTTGTGAGCTACGCGCATTTAAGCTGTGAGCCAGTAATTTGGCTACTGCATAAATGAGTTGGCTCTGGAGCCCTCCTTCCTGAGCGGAGACAAACATGTGTGAGCTGGAGGCAAAACCCCCCCTGTGAGTCAGCTCACGCAAACTCAGCTTGGAGAAAACACTGCTTGCAGGTTCATTTCTTATCAGGGAGAAAGAATTAAAAAAATTTAAAAATAATCTTTCAATTTATTGATCGCTCAATCCTTGCAGAGCTGCCGGCTCTGAGCCATTTACAGTTACTCATGTGTTGACACGGGACTAACAATGATGGGGGTAAGGGAGGACAACATATATCATTTCTAATCACACACACTTCGCAGTCTACAGGGAGTTTGGTCAGCTGTAAGCATCAGACGTGTTCCGGCAGCATTCTTTAGTCCTTGCAAATCCCAACAGTCGGCTTTTGAAATCCCTTCTTGCTCGCAAAGGGATCTGAGCACACCGTAGACACACAAATCAGTACTATTATGGTTTTTCCATTCCAGGTTTGAAGTCAACGTGGAACCAGTGGGCAGATTGGGGCAAAGTGTGTGGGTAGGAGAACGCGGCTCTAGGGGCAGTTTGAACAAGCCCCCGTAACGATTGCTGTGCCCTTGCTCGTTTCCCAGGGCACCGCCATCCTGACCTTCCTGACCACTATCCTGCATGACCCCCAGCGTTTCGAGACGCCCGAGAAGTTCAACCCAGGCCACTTTCTGGATGAAAACGGGGCCTTTAAGAGGAGCGAGGCCTTCATACCATTTTCAGCAGGTGATGTTTCTGGGTAGCAGTGCGTGTGGACAAGACCATGGGGTAAGGGTGGACCGTAAGGTAAATAGGAGCAGCCGGTGTGATGCAGCATCAAAAAAGGCGAATGCGATCTTGGGGTGGATCAATCGAGGCAAAATACCCAGATTGAAAGATGTGATGGTCCCACTGTACGCTGCATTGTATGCTGTACGCTGCATTGGTCAGGCCGCACTATCATGTGCAGTTCTGGAGGCCTCCCTTCAAAACAGATGTGGATAGAACGGAGCGGGTGCAGAGGAGAGCAACGAGGATGATTGGGGGCCTGGAGACCAAGAAGCCCTACGAGGGAAGGCTGAGGGACTTGGGGATGTTCAGTCTGGAGAAGAGGAGGTGGAGGGGGGCACACGATCAATGCTCCCTCTAAGCTGTGGAGTCCTGTGAGCAAAAATTCAACTTGGTGAGCTACTGGCGTTAAAGTTGTGAGCAAGGGATTTGGCTGCTGCATAGATTAGTTTGCTCTGGAGCCATCCTTCTTGGGCTAAGATTAAAAAATGTGTGAGCCGGAGGCTAAAAAAACTGTGAGCTAGCTCACACTAACGCACCTTAGAGGGAACACTGGACACGATTGCTCTCTTTCAGTATTTGAAGGGCTGTCCCTTAGAGGAGGGCAGGGAACTGTTCCTGTTGGCAGCAGAGGAGAGGACTCCCAATCAAGGGTTTAAATTAAGGGCGGGAAGGGACCAGCTGGATCTTAGGGAAAACTTTTTTACAGCCAGAGTTGTGCAGCAGTGGAACCGGCTGCCTCAGGAGGTGGTGAGCTCCCCGTCCCTGGCCGTCTTCAAGCAGCAGCTGGACAAACACTTGTCAGGGATGCTCGAGGCTAATCCTGCACTGAGCAGGGGGTTGGACTAGATGGCCTCTGAATAGCCCCTTCCAGCTCTGTGTGATTCTGTGATTCTCTGCATGTTCTTTATTTGGTCCCAGAATGGAAGGAAGGTGGAAACGTGAGGAGTGGCATGGCTAAGCTTTAGGAGGGTTTAAGAACTGGGTGGCAGGAAGAAAATGGCAAACATTTTTTTATTATTTATTTATTTTTATTAGTTTTGACATATATAAACAATCATCCACATCTTATATTTCCATACCTTTTGAATCTGTTATTATAACCTAACTTTAATCCATTTACGTACCCTCAACCAAAAATCAGAAAATGGCAAACATTTGAGGGTGGCATTCATAGATAGGGCTGCCGCCAACTTCCAGTTGGGGCCTGGAGATCTCCCGGAATTAAAACTGATCTCCACGCTACAGAGATCAGTTCACCTGGAGAAAACGGCTGCTTTGGAAGGCGGACTCTATGGCAGGGGTGTTACGCGGGGCGGATATGACATAAATGAGACCTGTTGTCCGGCCGGGCCACGTGTGTCATAAAAGGTAATGCCAGGTAGCGGAGATGTAAACTTTATCAAGGACACAAACACAAAGGGTTTTTTAAAATTTTAAATAAAAGCATCCTTAAAACATTAGGACTCCTGCAATATTTTGTCGATTTAACGGTGTCGGATAACTGACACCTCTTGCTCTGGATTAGTGCATCAAAATGTGCCGTTGCAATCTTGAGTATGCTGTTCAGGCGTTGTATCTGTAAGCTGCAAACCTACGGTGACGCAGCAGCAGCAGAACTGGAAGAAGACGCAGAAGACAGCTAGTTCCACTGCGGGCCTGATAGAAGACCCTCCGGGGGCCTGATCTGGCCCCCGGGCCGCAAGTTTGACACCCCTGATCTATGGTATTAGACCCTATTGAAGCCCCTCCCCTCCCCAAACCTCCCCTTCCTCATGCTGTGCCCCCAAAGTCTCCATGGGAGATCATGGGAGCGTCTGGTCCTTCCAGGGCGAGGGACACGCACACAAGGGGCTCAGCGAAAAACCAAGAGTACAGTCTACAGAAAGGCAGTTGGGGAAAAGAAATACAGTGTTTGATATTGCACACGTCTGGTTTCCCAGAAGAAATGTGACTGCTCTAGATGACGTCAGAGGCACATTATTTATTTATTTATTTATTTATTTATTATTTCATTCCATTTATATCCCGCCCTCCCCGCACATAGGCGCAGGGTGGCTTACAAGGCACAACGTGCAATAAAACAAACAGATTAGAACAACTGAAGCTAAAAATTCACAACTAACAGGATACATTAAAGACTAAAACTATACACTCCCCACTGCATATATCGAGGAGGTCAGAAGGTCAGGGGGGGGACGCCATGGGCCGCGATGTTCCAACTACTCCCTCGGCCCAACCCGGCGGTCCTACTCCGCAGGGCTTTGAGAAAGACTCTAAGGCATTGTGAGAAGGCAGGGCTTTGAGAAAGACTCTAAGGAAGAAATATCCGCCCCTTCCCCCGAAAAGCCCTTGCTGAGCCCGGCGACCAGAAAAAATCCGGCTCTTGGGGTTTCAGCCTAGCACAGACCATATGTGCTTGACTGCGCTCTAATGGAGACTGGCCGCCATTTTGTTTGCCTAGTTTCCCACACTGGCCACACTAGCATTCATAGAGATGCCCTGGCAATTGGCTTGAGGACTTGTCTTCTTCATGTGTTGCCTCTGAGCCTGCTGTGGGGTGGTAGTTAAGAGCGACAGGGTCTGACCTGGAGAGCCGGGTTTGATTTCCCCACTCTCCCTCCACATGGAGCCAGGTGGGTGACCTTGGGCCAGTCACAGTTCTCTCAAGAGCTCTCTCAGCCCCACCTACCTCACAGGGTGTCCGTTGTGGGAAGAGGAAGGGAAGGAGTTTGTAAGACGCTCCGAGACTCCTTTGGGTAGTGAAGTGAAGGGTAGTGAAGAAGAAGGCAACGACAACAAGGACTTGGTTTCATACCCCGGTATGAAACCAAGTCCTCATTGTCATTGCCTTCTTCTTCAGAGTCAGTTTGGTGTCATGGTTAGGTGCGCGGACTCTAATCTGGGAGAACCAGGTTTGATTCCCCACTCCTCCACTTGCACCTGGCTGGATGACCTTTCGCAAGCCATAGTTCTGATAAGAGCTGTCCTTGAAAAAGAGCAGTTTCTGTCAGAGCTCTCTCAGCCTCACCTACCTCACAGGGTGTCTGTTGGATGACCTTGGGCAAGCCGTCGTTCTGATAAGAGCTGTCCTTGAAAAAGAGCAGTTTCTGTCAAGAGCTCTCTCAGCCCCACCTCACTCCCAGGGTGTCTGTTGTGGGGAGGGGAAAGGAGTTTGTCAGCCGCTCTGAGACTCTGAGTGAAGGGCCGGGGGTATAAATCCAATCTCTTCTCTTCTTCTTCTTCTTCTCCTTCTTCTTCTCCTTCTTCTGCTGCTGCTGCAAGGAGCTTACACAAAGAGGGAATTCCTCATACAATCATCTTGTTTCTTCCCTCTCCAGGGAAAAGGGTCTGCTTGGGCGAAGCTCTGGCCCGCATGGAGCTCTTCTTATTCCTCACTACGCTGTTGCAGAACTTCAAGCTGGGTTCACTTCAGGATCGGGAGGAAATCGACATTTCGCCGGAAATAAGAAGCGGTGGGAAGTTACCTCCACCCTACCGACTTTGCATGGTTCCACGGTAAGGGGGCTTGGATGAAAAAGAGGGGGAGGGCACCGTCTCTGCCCCGCCTCTCCAGTCTCAACGGTAGAAGTCATGCGGTAAAATCGAAGCACAGCAAAAGGTCCTTGAGTTGCTTGGGCCGCGAAGTCCGATGGCTTAATAATTTCTCAGAACAGCATGATTAATAAAGAGACTTTGGTGCAGATAAAGAATCTTCAGTTTGGTGTGGAATTTCTTCTCCTCCTTCAATGGCTTATTCTGAGAACAATCCCTCCCAAGAAGATCAGAGAAGCCAATGTTTTGTTGTTGTTCAGTCACACAGTCGAGTCCGACTCTTTGCGACCCCATGGACCAAATCACGCCAGGCCTCCCGGTCTTCTGCCGTCCTCCGAAGTTTGCTCAGTTTCATGTTCGTTGCATCGGTGGCACTGTCCAACCATTTCATCCTTTGCCGTCCCCGTCTTCTTTGACCTTCAATCTTTCCCAGCATCAGGGTCTTCTCCAGTGAGGGCTCCCTTCTCATTGGGTGGCCAAAGTATTTGAGCTTCAGTTTCATTATCTGGCCTTCCAGGGAACAGTCAGGGTTGATTTCTTTTAGGATTGATTTGATCTTCTTGCAGTCCAAGGGACTCTCAAGAGTCTTCTCCAGCACCATAGTTCAAAAGAATCTATTCTTCGGCGCTCGGCCTTCCTTATAGTCCAACTCTCGCAGCCATACATGACTACTGGGAATATCATTGCTTTGACCATGCGGACTTTTGTTGGCAGGGTGATGTCTCTACTTTTAATCATACTGTTTAGGTTCGCCATCACTTTCCTCCCAAGGAGCAGGCGTCTTTTAATTTCATGGCTGCAGTCACAGTCTGCGGTGATCTGGGATCCCAGGAACGTGAAGTCTGTCACTACTTCCAATGTTGGATGAGGCCAATGGCCCATCCAGTCCAACACTCTGTGTCACACAGGGGCCAGAAATAACAGGGGCCCTCAGGAGGTCCAGCAGTGGGGCCAGGACACTAGAAGCCCCCCCACTGTTGACCCCCCCCCAAGCACCAAGAATACAGAGCATCCCTTGCCCCAGAGCCCCTATCAATACCTTGTGGCTAATAGCCACTGATGGATCTCTGCTCCATATGCTTATCCAATTCCCTTTTGAAGCCGTGCATGCTTGTAGCCACCACCACCTCCTGTGGCAGTGAATTCCATGTGTTAATCAGTCTTTGGGTGAAGAAGGACTTCCTTTTATCCGTTCTAACCCGACTGCTCAGCAATTTCATGGAGTGCCCACAAGGAGTTCTTGTCTGGTGAGAAAGGGAGAAAGGGACCTCTTTCTCTGCCTGCTGTATCCCATGCATGATCTTAGAAACTTCGATCATGTAACCCCCCTCAGCCGTCGTTTCTCCAGCAAGATATTTCTGTGCTCAGACTGCAAACTCTTCATTCAGAAAAGCTGTCCAGGAGATGAAGTGGAAATCCATGCGAACAAATTTCCCATCTTCCTCTCTTGGGTGCCTACCTCCTCCTATATCCTTGACCGGAAACAGCAGATTGAGAAACACCTGAAAGCACTGCTTCTCTTGCCATGAAGTGCATGGATGAAAAATGCAGGAAGACACAACATTTTCCCACGGGGAAGGAAGCGGATGCTGGAACTATGGAGAGTGTTCAAGTTTTGCTGTGGAGTTAAAGTTGCATGGCAAACCTGCTGGAACCCCTTTAAGGGGAGGGGCCATGGCTCAGTGGAAGAGCCTCTGCTTGGCATGCAGAAGGTCCCTGGTTCGGTTGCCAGCATCTCCAGCTAAAAGGACCAGGCGGCAGTGTTCCCTCTAAGCTGTGGAGTCTTGTGAGCAAAAATTCTACTTTGTGAGCTGCTGGCATTAAAGTTATGAGTGAGCGATTTGGCTGCTGCATAAATTAGTTTGCTCTGGAGCCATCCTCCCTGAGCTGAGACAAAAATCTGTGAGCTGGAGGCTAAAAAATTGTGAGCTAGCTCACACTAACTCAGCTTAGAGGGAACCCTGCCAGGTGGTAGGTGATGTGAAAGACCTCAGCCTGAGACCTTGGAGAGCTGTAAAGAGGGGCTGTGGCTCAGTGGAAGAGCCTCTACTTGGCATGCAGAACGTCCCAGGCCCCATCTCCGGCATCTCCAGTGAATAATGGACCAGGCAAGAGGTGATGGGAAAGACCTCCACCCGAGACCCTGGAGAGCTGTAAAAAGGGGCTGTGGCTCAGTGGCAGAGCCTCTGCTTGGCATGCAGAAGGTCCCAGGTTCAGTCCCCGGCATCTCCAGTTAAAAAGGACCAGGCGGGAGGTGATGGGAAAGACCTCCACCTGAGACCCTGGAGAACTATCAAGAGGGGCCCTGGCTCAGTGGCAGAGCCTCTGCTTGGCATGCAGAAGGTCCCAGGTTCAGTCCCCGGCATCTCCAGTTAAAAGGACCAGGCAGGAGGTGATGTGAAAAACGTCCGCCTGAGACCCTGGAGAGTGGCTGCCAGTCTGAGTAAATATTGACTTTGATGGACCAAAGGTCAGATTCAGTGGAAGGCAGCTTCATTCAGTGGAAGGTAGCTTCATGTGTGTTCCTGTTTGGGGAAGCATCTGTGGCTCAGTGGCAGAGCCTCTGCCTGGCATGCAGAAGGTCCCAGGTTCAATCCCCGGCATCTCCAACGTAAAGGAACAAGTAGCAGAGGATGAGAAAGACCCCCGCCTGAGACCCTGGAGAGCTGCTGCCAGTCTGAGCAGACAATACTGACTTTGATGAACCAGGGGTCTGACTCAGTAGAAGGCAGCTTCAAGAGCCGCCAGAACGGCTCAATTCCTACTTTTCCTCAGTCTTCTCTTGCAAGGGAAACGGTGTTCAGTATGGCAAAAACAGAATACATGTTGAGGGAAGGTAGTTGCAGCCTAGGATCGACATTAGATGATACTAAATGGGAAGGGGTAAGCAAATACGGTAGAAGACAGAGTCAGGATACAGGATGATCTTGACAGGCTGGAAAACTGGGCTAAAAGAAATAAAATGAATTTCAATGGGGATAAATGTAAAGTTCTGCATTTAGGTAGGAAAAAGCAAATGCATAATTATAGGATTGGGGGAGACCTGTCTTGGCAGTAGTATGTGCAAGAAGGATCTAGGGGTCTCCGTGGACCATACACTGAACATGAGTCAGCAGTGTGATGCAATGGCTAAAAAGGCAAACGCGATTTTGGGCTGTATCAACAAAAGTATAGAGTCCAGATCTGATGAAGTGATGGCACCATTTTACTCTGCTCTGGTTAGACCTCACCTAGAGTGCTGTGTTCAGTTTTGGGCACCACAATTTAAGAAGGATACAGACCAGCTGGAACGTGTCCAGAGGAGGGCAGCGAAGATGGTGAGGGGTCTGGAGACCAAGTCCTACGAGGAAAGGCTGAAGGAGCTGGGAATGTTTAGCCTGGAGAGGAGACGACTGAGAGGGGATACGATCACCATCTTCAAGTACTTGAAGGACTGTCATATAGAGGATGGTGCGGAGTTGTTTTCTGTGGCCCCAGAAGGTTGGACCCAATGCTCCCTCTAAGCTGTGGAGTCTTGTGAGCAAAAATTCTACTTTGTGAGCTACTGGCATTCAAGTTGTGAGCGAGCGGTTTGGCTCTTGCATCAGTCAGTTTGCTCTGGAGCCCTCCTACCGGAGCTGAGACAAAAATTTGTGAGCCGGAGGCTTAAAAAACTGTGAGCTACCTTACAGTAACTCAGCTTAGAGGGAACACTGGTTGGACCAGAACCCAACGGGTTGAAATTAAATCAGAAGAGTTTTCAGCTAACCATTAGGAGGAACTTCCTAATGGTCAGAGCGGTACAGAGCGGTCTCTCAGGGGAACAGGCTTCCCTGGGAGGTGGTGGTGGGCTCTCCTTCTTGGGAGGTTTTCAAACAGAGGCTAGATGGCCATCTGACAGCAATGCGAATTCTGTAAACTCGGGCAGATCACGAGAGGGAGGGCAGGAAGGGTTGCCTTCTGACACACTTCCGGTGATGTCAGGGGGTGTGGCATATGCAAACAAGTTATGCTAATGTTATGCTAATGCACCTCTTTTTCTACGAAATGACCCCTGGATATGTGGGTCAAAATGCGGCCATGCAATAAATAGTGGGAAATTGAGCCGTACAGCCCGGGGGTGGGGGGAACAGGACGAGAAACTGAGGGCGGAACGACTGCTTTTGCAGAATCTGTCCCAGAGCTACAAACCAGATTCAGGTGACTACACTAGTATGTCCCTAGAGACAACAGTCTGTCTCCCTCTCTTTAGCGTCGTGCTCAGATAATGAGTCCAGTTTGGAGGCCCAAAGCAAGCGACCAGCTTTATTTTGCATAATTCACAGCAAAACCCCGTCTGTTACAATGACCAGAGCTTAGCTGGAATGAACGCCTGAAGACTCCGACGATTAGGGGGTGAACGGCAAACTCAGACAGATACGCATGATGCTTATTGCACGGCCGGAGCAAAGATGATTTCAAGGGAACCTCAACGATCAGAACACAGTCCGGTTTCTTGCAAGCAGATAAGACGCAAAGAGAAAGGGATATCCCGTTAGTTGCTGTAGATTTTCAAGGCTGTGTGGCCGTGGTCTTGGCATAGTAGGACCTGACGTTTTGCCAGCAGCTGTGACTGGCATCCTCAGAGGTATGACACAGAAAGAGGGAGTACTCTCTGTGTCAAGCTGAGAAGAAAATGGAAGGCAGGATATCCCTTTGTTATAGCTGCAATAGGGTGGGACACCGGAGAATGGCTAAGGAGGGGGCAACCCCTGTGCCTTGCCTACATTCCCCCCCCCAACACACCTGCTCCACATGTGGGAACAAGTGCTAACCTGAGAGAGTTGTGTGAAGTGCAGTTGCCGTATTTTAAAAAAGCCAATTTGTGACACCTTTCTCTCCCCCCGCCACGTGCTCCAAAAGGCTTTCTTGCGCGGCCGAAGAGAGCGCCGTAGGGGAGAGAGAACGCTCCGGGCGGGGTTCCCGCTCAGCGTGGGACCATGCACATCTGGTACGTGGGGACGATGTTGGCAAAGCCGCTCTCCAGGGGAGTCGTGTCGATGTCCTCTGGGGGCATGAGGGGCTTCAGCCGGAAGCTCTGGAGGACGGTGGTGAAGAAGAGGAAGAGCTCCATGCGGGCCATGGCTTCACCCAGGCAGATCCGCTTCCCTGCGACGAGAGAGGAGGAGAACCAAGCGGGGCGGGGTGATCAGCAGAGAAGAGCATGGCCCATTTGCTGTCCGTGAGATACTTGGATCTGGTCAGGATTAACTTTCCAGAGGTGAAATCCTGGCTGATTTCTCTCCAGGACTTGTGGCTGGAAAGACCATAAATGGCTCCTGCAATCCCTTGGTCATTCAGCCAAAAAAAGGGGGGGGGGGAGCCAGTGTACAATGTAAGAACCAAAAAAAAGGAGAACACCACTTGGCAAAAAATAACTTACAAGCAAATAAGCAAGTATATAATGATCAAATAAACATAACAGCAAGTGTAATGTAAATCAAATAAGCCTAACAACAAGTATGATATAAATCACTAGGCCAAAGTGCAAAGATGATAGAACCAGTCAGAGTCTTCTCTAGCATAGAGGCAATATCAAAGTCCAAATTGGAGTGCCAGATGCGTAATCCGGATGCCTGAAGCCGCGTTTCGAATTGTTCTTATTCAAGTATGGCTGTAATGGTCCTTAATCCTCCTTGACTGATCATTCTGGCTTAGCATATGCCAGCTTTTGAGACTGGGTCCCATTACAGCCATACTTGAATAAGAACAATTCGAAACGCGGCTTCAGGCATCCGGATTACG
>NW_015163149.1:169680-173657 GCF_001447785.1 Gekko japonicus
CACCTTCAGGTACAAGCTCTTCCTCCTCTGTGAGGGCAGATCTACACCCCCCCCCCAATAGCTAGCAATCTGAAACAGTCCAGTGGAGCCTGACCGGTGGGTGTTGCCTTCTGACACACTTTTGGTGATGTCAGGGGGTGTGGCACATGCAAATGAGTTATGCTAATGAGTTATGCTAATGAGCTCCTGCACCTCTTTTTCTACGAAATGACCCCTGCCTCTAAGCTGTGGAGTCTTGTGAGCAAAAATTCTACTTTCTGAGCCACTGGCATTAAAGTTGTGAGCGAGCGATTCGGCTGCTGCGTAAATTTGTTTGCTCTGGAGCCATCCCGTCCTGAGCTAAGATAAAAATGTGTGAGCCGGAGGCTAAAAAAACTGTGGGATAGCTCACACTAACTCAGCTTAGAGGGAACACTGACCACAGCCCAGACCTCCTGATGCCTCTCCTTGCGCCTTCGTATAGGTATTAAACAGCAAGGGGGAGAAGTTGTAACTTTGCAGGACCCCACAGGCAATGTTCCCTCTAAGCTGTGGAGTCCCGTGAGCAACAATTCCACTTTGTGAGCTACTGGCAGTAAAGTTCTGAGCAAGCGATTTAGCTACTGCATCAATCAGTTTGCTCTGGAGCCCTCCTTCCTGAGCTAAGACAAAAATGTGTGAGCTGGAGGCTAAAAAACTGTGAGCTGGCTCACACTAACTCAGCTTAGAGGGAACACTGCCCACAGGTCAACAGCCATGGGCCAGAGCAGGAATCCTCCCAACACAATCTTTGGAGACAAGCCCCCAGATAGAACTCGAAATGTGATGTTCTGCTTTGCCCCCTGTTCCTTCAGTGCCAGCACATAGGGATGTCGGCCTCCAGGTGGAACCAGGGGAACCAGACCTGGAAGTTGGCAACCCCAGGAGAGGCCCCAAAGACCAACCTCCCCTGTACCATCCTTTGGCCTCAGGCCTGTCTCAAGTGCAGACGTACTTGAAGCACCTCAGGGCCCGGCCGAACCTTTCAGCCTCGGAGCGGTATTGTGAGTTGGCGTTACATGTGACCAGGTGTTTCTCTTTGGGCACCTTGGTACCGGAAAATGGGCTTATAAACAGGGGTCATTTAGCAGAAAAAGAGGTGCAGGAGCTCATTAGCATAACTCATTAGCACAACTTATTTGCATAGGCCACACCCCCTGACATCACCGGAAGTGTGTCAGAAGGCAACACCCACCGCTCAGGCTCCACTGGACTCTTTTGGATTGCTCGCTATTTGGGGGGGGACACACACGTGCAGATCTGTCCTCGCAGAGGAGGGAGAGCTTGTACCTGAATAAAACTTGGTCTTAAAGGTGCCACTGGACTGTTTTGGACCGGGGGGCCGG
Source organism: Gekko japonicus (assembly GCF_001447785.1). NCBI lineage: Eukaryota > Metazoa > Chordata > Lepidosauria > Squamata > Gekkonidae > Gekko > Gekko japonicus. The sequence goes on from NW_015163149.1 coordinate 171,045, forward strand.
GGGGGGCTCTCCAACTTACTTGGCTGCTTCTTGCTCTGACTGAGGGCTGCTGGGAGCAGGGGGTGGGGCTTGTTGCATGTGCCCGCCCCCCGGGCTCCTTACTGCCCGCTGTGCGCTCCGGCAGGAAATGACCCCTGCTTATAAATATTAATAACTGAAAGCCCCAGTGTAAAAAAAGGGTCAGAGAAGACTGCTAGTCCTCCTGGCTAAGGTGGAAGCCTCTCCTACGTGAGACCTCCGGAGGGTTCACTCAACCATGTTACACACACACCCGCCCCGGGCGATCTTCCTCATTTGCAAGAGGGGCCTTCGGCTTACCTGAGGAGAAGGGCACGAATGCATCGTTCTTCTTGAAGCTTCCGTCCGCATCCAGGAAATGTTCTGGGCTGAACTGTCTTGGATTTTTAAATTTCGTGGAGTCGTTCAAGACGGTGGTGAGTACTGGATAGACTTCCGTCCCCTGGGAAAGAGAGAGGTTTGGAAGCCGGACTTTCAAGGTTTCAGGGAGGATAAACCTTTGATACCAGAGCAAGGAAGACGGAGGGGTGAACCCCACATCCTCATTCCTCGGGGGGACAGTCAGTTTCTCCCCCCTCCCTGTTTCTGATGGGGTTTTTTGCCATCAAGTCTCGGCTGACTTATGGCAACCTCAAAGGGTCTTCAAGGCTAGAGACGTCCACTGGTGGGTTTGCCATTGCCTGCCTCTGCATAGCAACCCTGGACTTCCTTGTTGGTCTCTCATCCAAGTACCAACCAGGGCCGACCCTGCTTAGGTTCCAAGCTCTGACAAGATCAGGCTGGCCTGCGGTATCCGGGTCAGGACCCCTCCCTTCCTACAGCCCTGAATTCCTGCAGTGGTTGTAGTGGCCACCACAGAGGTCACTGACCCCAACCCCCAGGACTCCCAGTCATGTGACTCTGCCAGCTGGTCATTGGATTCCCAGGAATGTCACATGACTGTCTCAGCTGGCCTGCGGAAACATCCTGAGGGCCAGCTTTGGATGTGGTCAAGGCTTGGGTCTGAAGGAGGGAGAGAGGAAGGGTGGGAGATCTGTCCCAGAATGGGGAAGGAAGTATGACGTGAGGGACCGACATCTGGTGGCTGCACAGGTCGAAGGAATGCTTATTAAATTTGAGGTTGATACTAAATTGGGAGGGGTAGCAAATTCAGTAGAAGACGGAGTCAGGATACAGGCTGATCTTGACAGGCTGGAAAACTGGGCTAAAACAATTAAAATGAATTTCAATGGGGGTAAATGTAAAGTTCTACATTTAGGTAAGAAAAATCAAATGCATGATTATAGAACGGGGGAGGCTTTTCTGGGCAGTAGTATGTGCGAAAAGGACCGAGGGGCCTCAGTAGACTATACACTGAACATGAGTCAGCAGTGTGATGCGGTAGCTAAAAAGGCAAATGTGATACTGGGCTGCATCAGCAGAAGTATAGTGTCCACATCATGTGAAGTGATCGTATTGCTTTACTGTGCTCTGGTTAGACCTCACCTATTGTGTTCAGTTTTGGGCACAACACTTTAAGAAGGATATAGATAAGCCGGAACATGTCCAGAGGAGGGCAGCGAAGATGGTGAGGGGTCTGGAGACCAAGTCCTACGAGGGAAGGTTGAAGGAACTGGGTATGTTTAGCCTGGAGAGGAGACAACTGTGAGGTGATATGAGAACCATCTTCAAGTACTTGAAGGGCTGTCATCTAGAGGATGGTGTGGAGTGTCGGATCAGAACCAACAGGTTTAAATTAAATCAGAAGAGTTTTCAGCTAACCATTAGGAAGAAATTCCCGACCGTCAGTGGAACAGGCTTCCTCGGGAGGTGGTGGGCTCTCCTTCTTTGGAGGTTTTCAAACAGAGACTAGACGGCCATCTGACAGCAGTGCCAATTCTGCAAACTCAGGCAGGTCACGAGAAGGGAGGGCAGGAAGGGGTTGCCTCGGTGCTTAGTTCTCGTGGCCCTTTCTTACATGCCCAGGGAAATGCCAACCACCACTTTGAGGTCAGGAAGCCATTTTTCTCCAGGCCAGTTTGGCTGGAGATCCTGGAGGTTTTTTGTCATCTTCTGGGCATGGAACAGCGGTCACTGCAGGTGTGTGTGTGGGGGGAGGTATTTGTGAATTTCCTGCACTGAGCAGGGGATTGGACTAGATGACCCTGATTCTAAGTCAGCTCCTGAAAACTTCTGAAAACACGCACGTACACCGTTCCACATACCTTCGGGATGAGGTATCCTCTGAACTCGGTGTCTCGGGTGACCATGTGCGGTAAATTCATGGGAATGAGGTCACTCACTCTCTGCACTTCGTGGATGACGGCATCGGTGTACGGCATCTGGTTCCGGTCTTCGATGTTCGGGGCCCGGTTCTGGCCAATCACCCGGACTATTTCCTCGTGCATCTTTGCTGTTAAAACATATAATCAGGGGTCATTTAGTAGAAAAAGAGGTGCAGGAGCTCATTAGCATAACTCCTTAGCATAACTTATTTGCATATGGCACACCCCCTGACATCACTGGAAGTGTGTCAGAAGGCAACACCCACTGCTCCACTGGACTGTTTTGGATTGCTAGCTATTGGGGGGGGGGGACGGGCAGCTCTGCCCTCCC
>NW_015163149.1:173707-196504 GCF_001447785.1 Gekko japonicus
GGGCTGGTTTGGGTTTCGGGGTATTGGGGGGGGGGGAAATGTGCAGATCTGACCTCACAGAGGAGGGAGAGCTTGTACCTGAATAAAACTTGGTCTTAAAGGTGCCACTGGACTGCTTTGGATTGCTAGCTATGGGGGGGGGGTTAACGTGCAGATCTGCCCTCGCAGAGGAGGGAGAGCTTGTACCTGAAGGTGGGCCAGTGGGGGGGGGGGCTCTGCAACTTACCTCGCTACTTCTTGCTCCTCGTGGCCCAACTTGAGGGCTGCTGGGAGCAGGGGGTGGGGCTTCTTGCACATGCCCACCCCCTGGGCTCCTTACTGCTGGAGCTCCGCTCCTGTGCGCTCCCGCAGAAAATGATCCCTGCATATAATTCATTGCCTTCACTTCCTTATCTTCCCCCTCCCGTGTACCCAGGGCAGAGGACAAAACCTTGCCCTGAAACCGGACGGCATTTCAAAAGTATTTGAAACTGAGAGGTTGATGTTAAAATTCTGTTTTGAGTAGCCTCCCCCCTCGCAAGCCAAGGCAGTCATCTTAATGTGTCACATCATCACCTGCTTTCTAAAACCAAACTTGGGGAAACAGCAAGGCTCTTGACTTAAGTGAATTGCGCATTCAAATCCAGAGGTGGCTGATGTCGTGGTAAGAGCACCAGTCTAGAACTGGGGACGGCCAAGTTCGGATCCTCTTTCAGCCATGAAGTTCCGTGAGCAAGTTACTCTCTCTCTTAGCCTTGCCTACCTCATAGGGACATTGTGAGGGTAGAATGGGGGGGGGAGAACCATGCAAGCTGCCTGAGACCCTGGGAGGGAGGGGAGGATGCAAAGGAGGTGAAAACAAATTCAGCCTGGAAGGACACTTGGTCGACAGAAATGTGGTAGATCCCCCCCCCCAAAAAAAAATACTTGCAATGAAACTCTCTCACACTCTGATTCAGGAGTCATTTCCTGCAGGAGCGCACAGGAGCGGAGCTCCGGCAGTAAAGAGCCCAGGGGGCGGGCACGTGCAACAAGCCCCACCCCCTGCTCCCAACAGCCCTCAGTCAGAGCAAGAAGCAGCCAGGTAAGTTGCAGAGCTCCCCCAGCCCCCCAGTCCAAAACAGTCCAGTGGCACCTTTAAGACCAAGTTTTATTCAGGTACAAGCTCTCCCTCCTCTGCGAGGACAGATCTGCACGTTCCCCCCCCCCCCCAATAGCTAGCGAGCCAAAACAGTCCAGTGGAGCGTGAGCGGTGGGTGTTGCCTTCTGACACACTCCCGGTGATGTCAGGGGGTGTGGCATATACAAAATAAATTATGCTAATAAGTTATGCTAATGAGCGCCTGCACCTCTTTTCCTACGAAATGACCCCTGCTCTGATTCAGGCACCATTTATAATGCCCCACGTAGCTGACTGGCACCTCCAGGCGCAGAGGCAGTCTATCTCTGAATACCAGGGGCTGGCTTTTGCCTTTCCTCCCTGCTCTCAGGTTTCCCACAGGCATTTCACTGGCTGCTGCTGGTGCTGGAAACAGGACGTTTCCTCTCTGACGGGATCCAATAGCAGCCATTCTTGTGGAGAAGGCTTGTCTCGGCTTCTTGAGAGCTTTTATTTTTTTTAAAGCGTGCCCCATTTCTAAACTGGGAAGTGGCAACCCCTTGGGGCATGAGACAGACAGGCACAGAGCTAAGCCCCTCCTGTACTTTCCATAGGTGGTATCTGACGAAGGGACCTTTGACAGGGGCCTAGTCAGAAAATTTTGGTGGAGGGGGCGTGGGAGAATCGGGGGTGTATGTGCTCCACTGCGACCTCTAGTCCTCCCCTAGTCCTCTCAGTTGGAGAGACTCGATTCCAGGCTGCTTTTCTGTGTAAGCCGGGGAGGGGGGAGCGATCTCTGACTCTCTCTCTCTCCTTTGCAGTTTGCAATTTTATATTATTTTTTGTTATTTTAATTTATTTGCATCTTTAAAAACCTATTTATTTTTTGGCCTGAAAAGGAAGAAGAAGAAGAAGAGAAGGAGATTGGATTTATACCCCACCCTTCACTACCCAAAGGTGTCTCAGAGCGGCTTACAAACTCCTTTCCCTTCCCCTCCTCACAACAGACACCCTGTGAGGTAGGTGGGGCTGAGAGAGCTCTGGCAGAAACGGCTCTTTTTTATATATAAAAAAGACATAACTATGACATAACTATGGCTTGCCCAAGGTCATCCAGCCAGGTGCAAGTGGAGGAGTGGGGAATCAAACCCGGTTCTCCCAGATTAGAGTCCGTGCGCTTAACCACTACAACAAACTGGCTCTCCAAAAGGAAAATTACAGTCCCTGAGGTCATTTTGGACCCCAACATGCATCTTAAACTTATAAAAAAACAATTGACTTTGGGGGGGGATTTTTAAAAGAATTTTCAGTCTGAGGGGGCGGCACTCATTTTTTGGGGGGCATTGCCTGCAAATGTCCCCCGTGAATATGGGCCTGACCTTTGACTCCTGAAAGCTCATACTCTGAACATCTTCTCGGTCTCTGAAGTGCTGCTAGACTCCAACCTAGCCCTACTTGCTCTAGGGAGACTCCAAGGGGGTGTTGGGATTCCACCGGGCCTCCCCTCCATACCTTGAACCTCGGGGTATTTCATCAAGAACAGGAAGCCATATCTCAGGGTGGAGGTGACCGTCTCCGTCCCGGCAAAGAACAGGGTGAGGGTGGTGAGCTCCAGGTTCTTGACGTTGAATTCGCTGTCGGGGTTGTTTTTTTCCTGAAGGCAAACAGGGGTAGGAAGACAAGATTGTTAGGAGATTTGCTGGTTAGGGTTTTTTTTTCCAGGTCGTGATAGGAGTGGAAGAGGGAGTTGTGTCTTGAGGGTAAACAGGAGGCAAAGTAATGGGATAAGATCAACATAAAAACATAAGAGAAGACGATGTTAGATCAGGCCCATCCAGTCCAACACTCTTGTCACACAGTGGCCGAAAATACCAGTGCCCTCAGGAGGTCCATCAGTGGGGCCAGGACACCAGAAGCCCTCCCACTGTTGCCCCCCCAAGCACCAAGAAGACAGAGCATCCCTTGCCCCATACCGAGAGTTCCTATCTACACCTTGTAGCTAATAGCCACCGATGGACCTCTGCTCCAGATGGTTATCCAATCCCTCTTGAAGCCATCTGTGCTTGTAGCGGCCACCACCTCCTGTGGCAGTGAATTCCATGTGTTAATCACTCTTGGGGTGAAGAAGTACTTCCTTTTATCTCTTCTAACCTGACTGCTCAGCAATTTCATGGAGTGCCCACGAGTTCTTGTCTTGTGAGAAAGGGGGGAAAGTACTTCTTTCTCTACCTGCTTTATCCCATGCATAATCTTGTAAACCTCGATCATGTCACCCCTCAGGGGTTGTTTTAACCTTTCTTCATAGGGAAAGTGTTCCAACCTTTTTATCGTTCTGGTTGCCCTTTTCTGCACTTTTTTCAATGCTATAATATTCTTCTTGAGGTGTGGTGACCAGAACTGTACACAGGACTCCAAATGAGGTTGCACCGTTGATTTATACAGGGGCATGATGATGCTGGCTGATTTCTTTTCAATTCCCTTCCTAATAATCCCCAGCATAGTGTTGGCCTTTTTTATTGCAGTCACACACACAGATGTTTTCATTGAGTTATCTACTACGACTCCAAGATCCCTCTCTCGGTCAGTCTCCAGCACTTCGGACCCCGTCAACATGTATTTATAGTTAGGATTTTTGGCCCCAGTATGCATCACTTTGCACTTGGCCACATTGAACCCCATTTGCCACATTGACGCCCCCTCACCCATCCTCGACAGATTCCCTTTCAGTTATTGTCTCTTTGTGTCAAGTGCCGTCAAGTCACAGACAACTTCTGGAGACCCCAGAGAGGGGCTTTCAAGGCAAGGAAGAAGCAGAGGTAGTTGGCCATTCCTTTCCTCCGCAGAGCCTTCCTCGGTGGTCTCCCTTCCAAGTACTGACCCTGCTGAGCTTCCAACTTATGGCCACCCCAGCAAGGGGCTTCCAAGGCAAGGGAGAAGCAGAGGTGGTTTGCCTTTGCCTTCCTCTGCAGAGCCTTCCTTGGTGGTCCCCCTTCCACGTACCTACCCTGCTGAGCTTCCAACTTACGGCCACCCCAGCAAGGGGCTTACGAGGCAAGGGAGAAGCAGAGATGGTTTCCCATCGCCTTCATCTGCAGAGCCTTCCTTGGTGGTCTCCCTTCCAATTACTGACCCTGCTGAGCTTCCAACGTATGGCCACCCCAGCAAGGGGCTTCCAAGGCAAGGGAGAAGCAGAGATGGTTTCCCATCGCCTTCCTCTGCAGAGCCTTCCTTGGTGGTCTCCCTTCCAATTACTGACCCTGCTGAGCTTCCAACGTATGGCCACCCCAGCAAGGGGCTTCCAAGGCAAGGGAGAAGCAGAGATGGTTTCCCATCGCCTTCCTCTGCAGAGCCTTCCTTGGTGGTCTCCCTTCCAATTACTGACCCTGCTGAGCTTCCAACGTATGGCCACCCCAGCAAGGGGCTTACGAGGCAAGGGAGAAGCAGAGATGGTTTCCCATCGCCTTCCTCTGCAGAGCCTTCCTTGGTGGTCTCCCTTCCAATTACTGACCCTGCTGAGCTTCCAACGTATGGCCACCCCAGCAAGGGGCTTAAATGCCACAGAGTCCAGCTTCCAAGATTCCCATTTTCTCTAGGTGAGCTGATCTCTATTACCTGGATTACCTGAGTTGTAATCTCAGGAGAGTTCCAGCCACCACCTGGAGATGGGCAACTCTATGTGAGTGTGTGTGGTTTTGTGCGCGTGTGTGTGTGTTTGCAGAGCAAGCTGGCTCATTCAGTTAAAATATTTGCTCTCCCAATCATGGGCGGTTTGCAGAAGGGTTTTGCACGACAGCTGAAAACATTCTTTCACGGATGACAGCAAAGCCCCAGTCTCAGTTCAAGCCACTGTCTCTTAAAGGAGGGAACTGCCGTTTTACTTACTTGGGACACCTTGGCAAGCCGCAAATGCCAAGCATTTCGGAAAAGCTGCTGACGGCCACCTGAGTCTTCAGACGGCCGCTTGGCCAGCCTGGGAACTCCTCCCCCTGCCAGTCCCCCCCCCTGTGGTCAGCTAGGCAGGGCCCTTCTATGTGCGGGGGGGGGGAGGGAGGGATACCTTTTCCATCTGGATGAGGAAGCTGTCGATGAAGTCCCGCGGGGAGTTGAGGTCTAAAGTTTCCCGGTTCTTCCCTGCTCTCTTGGCAATGAAGCGCCTCATGTTTTCCAGCATGTCATAGATCTTGTTGTGGGGGCCAGGGAAGTACTTCAGGATATTGGTATAGATGTCATAGAGCTGCAAGAGCGGAGAGAGGGGGCAAGGAGCAGGTGAGGTGCAATTTTATATAACCTCAGAGTTGGAAGGGACCACCAGGGTCATCTAGTCCAACCCCCTTGCCCATGCAACTACAACTATGTAACTATAATATCCCCAACAAGTAGGTGTCAAAATAAGGAGAGAACTTCTTTCGATAGTTTTGTCAGCAGCAAAAACAATCATTGCTAACACTTGGGAATGTAAGAACAATTCAACACTTTAGCAATGGTATGCTAAACTCTGGGAGTTATATTCTATGGATAAGATCTCAGACGAGGTTTCATATCTGCATAATCCATCTGGTGCTAATGATTCTCAAACTAAATGGTTTCCATTTTTAGGACATGTTTTCTGTAATGACATTCCTTCCTCCCTTAACGTTCCATGCAAATTTTACGATGTTTTACCCTTTATGTAAACACAGGATGGCTTAATGTTTGAATGTAATGGTAATCTGCTTAACCTCATCTTTGTTACTGCTAACATCGACTTTAATACCAACTGTGATGTGGCTTTGTTGTTGTTCACTTTATATTTGAAAAATAAATAAAATGTTCATTAAAAAAACAAGTAGGTGTCCAGTTCCTGCTTTGGGGGGGGGGGGGGGCTTAGCAGAGTTGACACCTGAGGCCATAGTCACAAAGGGAATCATTTGGCATGCTGGCAAAAGAAAAGAAAAGAAAAGAAAAGAAAAGAGTTAAATCCCCCCAGTTTGTGAATCTTTTCCCAAGCCATTAGCCGGGCTATTGTGGTATCATGGAATATTCACAAACATTCCACCTTCGATGAGGTGAGCGTGCCACATCTGATTTTGTAAGAGGAAAGCCTGGGAAAGGAGCTAGGAGCCTGTTATGTCCGCTGACCGCCACTAGGCGACAGCGACGTTCACCAGAGCTTGACTCTCAAGAGACAATAGGGACTAGGATCCTGAAACCTCAAGGGACTTTGGTGGGAAGTTTAAACCCGCCAATGGGACCTGGGGGTGGGCCACAGGGACTGTATATAGTTGGCCATCTGGCTTACACTGGTATTCTCTGTTCTGTTGTGTACCAGTAAATTATGAGCTGATAATCACGCTGTTTCCTGATTCTTCAGTGCGTCGAACCCACTACACAACAGAGCCAGAGAACCCATGTGCTTCTGTCGGCAAGCAAGGGGTGGAGGGACTCAGGGCAGGGGGCTGGAGGAAAGAAAGACGGGTGGGTTTCACACGCACAAATTTGGAACGGATGGGAGATCTCTGCCAAGTGGCACCTGGCCCCAGGCAGGCCAGCTCCGGTCTCAGCCGGGAGATTCCTTCCACCGGTAGGCAGCTATTTTTTTTGGGGGGGGGGGAGGCTCTACCTGGGCCCAAGCGGTGCTCATCTCCCGGAAGGTGTTGTTTATCATCTCCATCAAGGCCTGGAATTCCTTGTCTTGATAGTCAAAGCGGTTCCCAAAGACAATGGAGCAGATGACGTTGGAGACGGCGCGGCTCAAGAAGTAGGTGTTATCAAAGGGCTTCTCTGGAAGAGGAGAAGGCAAGAGGACACAAAATGAACACCTGAAGCTGCCTTATACAGACTCTGTCCATCCGGGTCCACCCTGTCTACTCATTCTGGCAGCGGCTCTTCAGGGCAATGCTCCCTCTAAGCTGTGGAGTCTTGCGAGCAGAAATTCTACTCTGTGAGCTCTTGGCATTAAAGTTGTGAGCGAGCGATTTGGCTGCTGCATCAATTAGCTTGCTCTGGAATGATCCTTCAGAGGTAAGACAAAAAGGTGTGAGCTGGAGGCTAAAAAACCGTGAGCTAGCTCACACTAACCCAGCTTAGAGGGAACACTGGGTGTCTCAGGCAGAGGTCTTTCACATCACCTACTGCCTGGTCCTTTCATCTGGAGCGGCCAGGGATTGAACGGGCATATACCGAGCAGATACTCTGCCACTGAGCCACACTTTCGTTCGAGGGTCATTGTAAAGTGTGCTTAAAACCATCTTTCAGTGCACAGGGAAATAACCAAATTTTGTATAAGAACCATCCCAGTCTCAAACAAGCTGCGATACCATCATTGTGAAATCCTTGAATGTCTTCATAAGAACATAAGAACATAAGAGAAGCCAATGTTGGATCAGACCAACGGCCCAGCCAGCCCAACACTCTGTGTCACACAGTGGCCAGAAATACCAGGTGCCCTCAGGAGGTCCAGCAGTGGGGCCAGGACACTAGAAGCCCTCCCACTACTGTTGCCCCCCCACCCCCAAGCACCAAGAAGACAGAGCATCACTTGCCCCAGAGCCCCTATCTATACCTTGTGGCTAATAGCCACTGATGGACCTCTGCTCCAGATGCTTATCTAATTCCCTTTTGATGGAGGTGAATATCATAGCTGAACTGCCCCGTATTTCAGAAGACCCATCGGAGCATAGTGGGTGGTAGATGAAAACACTAATTTTCAAGGTCCAGCATTTTGCATTTTGCAGTGCCTCCACAAGCGGGAAGATACAGCCTCCAGTCTCACCCCCACAAGTATTCTGTACCTGCAGTTCCGTTTCCTCCTTGCATGGGAGGAGGAATATGTGTGTCTGTGTGTATCTATATATGTATATATATATGTGTGTGTGTGTGTGTATGTATGTATATGTGTGTATGTATATATATATATGTACACATATATGTGTGTGTGTATGTGTATATATGTATGTATGTGTATGTATGTATATATATGTGTGTGTGTGTGTATGTATGTGTCTATATGTATATATAAGCAGTAAAGCCTGTTGTAAAACCAATACAATGAGCTCTAGAAAGATGTGATGTGTAACGAATGCATTGGCAGGAAGCAGGTTAAGTACATATTAGCAGTATGTAATAGAAAAGCACAAATGTGGAAGTAAAGTCTCACATACCGTACGTTACACAATAACTGGTGTCCAAGGTCGCACAATGTGGGCCAGAAAATGCAGCACACAGGGCTCCGTGGAGTAATTTCTGTAACTGGGCATTCTGCAAATGTAGATCTGCCTGTGACCGTGTCTGTATTCGTGCTTTGCAGCATGGCTCAGGTTTTTCGGCTTCCTGTTTTTCGTGTGTCTGGTCCCATCCTCTATCTCTGCTTGTGTGTGTATCCACTGGCTTTTTTGTGATAACTTGGGCTGGCTCCCCCCCGCCTCTGCTACACTGACAGCTGTTTACTTGGCGGGTCCCCCCCCCGTTGTGGAAAGTGTTGCCTCAGCAAACTTGGCTTGGAGGCTAAAGACAGTGGGTTTTGTCCCCTGAGGGAACGAATCGTCATCTGGCGAGGGGAGCAAAGACATTAGCTGTGTTCACTGGAGCAAATCAACTGCCTTCTGAGGAAAGTTTTGGTGGGCACCGCTTCTGTGGGTGGGACTCAGGGAATGCGGCCAGTGGATAGGGACAGCTTCTGAGTGACACATCATGGAGCCAACTGATTTAGGGGTGTGTGGAATGTTCAGAAAGTGCCACCCCACTACTCAATTTATATATATATATACACATACACACACACACACACACACACACACACTAGGAGGGAAGCCCGTTGTAGGGAGAAGCCCGTTGTAGGGAGTGACAGCAGACCTGCACCCCCACATTCCACACCATGGCAATGTTAGCTGCAGTGTTCCCTCTAAGCTGAGTTAGTGTGAGCCAGCTCACAGGTTTTTAGCCTCCAGCTCACACATTTCTGTCTTAGCTCAGGAAGGATGGGCTCCAGAGCAAACTAATTTATGCAGTAGCCAAATCACTTGCTCACAACTTTAATGCCAGCAGCTCACAAAGTAGAATTTTTGCTCACAAGAAGACTCCACCGCTTAGAGGGAACTTTGGTTAGCTGACACTGGGATTGGCAGAAAGCAGCAGCCAACGAAGCTGTTCACTCCCAGGGAATAAAGTGAAGGTCTCCTTTGGAAGGCACAGCCCTGGCCAAAAACTTGGTAACTCAAGTGTGAAAAGGAAGTGCAGCATTTAGATCCTGGGAGATAGAGAGAGGTAGGCAGACTTACGGCTAGATACCATAAAAGTCAACACCAGCCTGAGCAAGGAACGACTCAAAGAAACAGAACGTGCTCGGAAACCATGGAGAAAGCTGGCCCATAGAATCGCCCAGAGTCAGACATGACTGAATGGCTAACAACAACAACAAAAGGCAGACTTTGCTGAGAGTTGGACGTAGCAGTGGCAGACGTGTGTGTGCGTGTGCACAGAATCTCCCTCCCTCCCTCCCTCTTTCGGGAGATTTGATGGGGAGTTGGTACCGCTTTGGTGGGGAAGTGACAGCGTTCCGTGTGCCTCCAAAAGGAGTATCTCTGTGCCTCCCCCTGAACCCCACCTTTGAATTACACAAGTCCAACAAAGGTGCCCCAAGTCTCCACTGTCCTCTCCTCCAAAGGGAGCCCATACGGACATGTGCAGCCCCGAAACTCCTCCCCCCAGGGGGCGTGGCTCACAGCACTCTCACCATTGGTCTTCCGGAATTCCTCCAGCAGGAACTGAGCTTCCTCCTGGATCCTCTGCTCAATGGTCTTCTTCCCCATCCCGAAATTCCTCAGGACGGTGAGGGAGAACCGTCGCAGCTGCTTCCAGCGCTCCCCGTTGGCAAAGACCACGCCTAGAGAGAAGGGGACCCAGATGACGTCACGGCAGCCAGGACAGAAGCAAAGCTTGGGGGGGAAGCTGAGGTGGGCGCCTCACCGTATCCCTGGAAGTTTCTATCCCAGGTGGGCATGGTCTTCCTTCCACTGAATTCTTCCGCCTTGTCTACCAGGGCCTCCTTCACGGCATCGTGACCACACAAGATGACCACCGGACGATTTCCAAAATAGACCGTGAACACGGGGCCATATTTCTCACTCAGCTGCATAAGAAACAAGAGCAAGGATTTATCTTTATTTTTTAAAAATGGAGCCATTTCTGTCTCCTGCTACTCTTTTCCTATTCACATTGCAGACCACGATGCAAAGCGTTCCATCCCTGAAGCCGAATCTGCTTGCAGAAGTGGTAGAAATCCCAGAGCCTTCGCCGTGGGAGGAAATATCCCAACTATCACCTCGAGAGGCGGAAGAACGGAAGCCTGCAGCAAGAGAAGAACTCAAAGCTCCACACGAGAAATACACACGGACACTTACAGAGCGGCCTCCATGGAGGAAGGCTATAGAAGAAGAAGAAGAGATTGGATTTATACCCCGCCCTTCACTACCCGAAGGAGTCTCAGAGCGGCTGACAAACTCCTTTCCCTTCCCCTCCCCACAACAGACACCCTGTGAAGTTGGTGGGGCTGAGAGAGCTCTGACAGAAACTGCTCATTTTCGAGAACAGCTGTGCCAGAGCTTGTGACTGACCCAAGGTCATCCAGCCAGGCGCAAGTGGAGGAGTGGGGAATCAAACCCGGTTCTCCCAGATTAGAGTCCGCCCACTTAACCACTACACCATAAGCAGAGCCCAGCTGGATCAGACCAGTGAGGGTCCATCTGGTCCCGCATCCTGTCTCACACAGCGGCCAACCAGTTCCCCTGGAGGTCCAACAACAGGGCACAGAAGCTGTGGTCTTCCCCTGATGTTGCCTCCTGGCGCTGGGATTCAGACGCTAACTGCCTTTGAGTATGGAGGTTCCCTTTATTCACCACGGCCAGTAGCCACTGATGGACCTCTCCTCCGTGAAAGTATCCAATCCTCCGTTAAGGCTCTTTATTCTCATGGCCACCGCTAGACTCGCTGGCAGCAAATTCCACAATTTAACCACTCGTTAACGGAAAGAAGAATTTCCTTTGGTCCAGCCTGAACCCTCTACCCATCAACTTCCTTGGATGTCCCAGTATTTTGGAAGAAGGAGGAAAAAGTTCTCTCTGTCCACTCTCTCCATCCTGTGAATAATTTTGCAAACCTGCATCCTGTCCCCCTCCACAAATCCCGGCAATTCCCTCGAAGCTGAATGGAGTCGGCGATGCCTCCCTGCACGGCTTGTTCCCGGGTTCTCTTAACTCACCTTGATGAGAGATTTGCAGGTTTCTGCAGCTTTTATCTGCAGGAAATTCCCGATCACAGGCAGGGGGGTGGGCCCGGGGGGCAGCCTCCCATGGGAAGACATTTTCCTCTTGACCGTGATGAGCACCAAGCAGATGGCCAGGAGGACGGTGAGCGCACTCGCCAGCTCCATGGTGGATGTTTGGCCCCTGGTCCTCCTCCTTCTCTCCCCACTGTGGCCGCCTGACTCATTTTGCCCGGGTTCAATGTATTTATTCAGGCACCGGTTCAGCACCACCTTCTGGTGTTACACTATCGCACTGAGCAAACACGTTGTGTGTTTAATCTTACAAACTCCTGCAGAATTTAAGAGCCTTCTCCCTAGTTAATCAGTGATGTGCATGTTTAGTCCAGAGAACAAGTCCGCGTCCTCTTGGTGGTGAGGTGGATCCCTAAGGTGCTTGATGCCTCTTAGCTGTTTTGATTGTCGGTGCTTCTCGCAATGTTATGGGGCAGGGGGGACTCACACAGTGATATTTTTATGAATCAACTCTCTCGGAGCTGGGATTGAAGCAGGGCAGGTAGTCGGGACTTGGGCTAGGCTGGTTGGCCGAGCCCTCCTGAGGGTTGCTTCCATTTGACAGTTCTTGGCTCCAGGCCTCCAGGCCGTGTCCTCCAATTCCCTTTTCTTGGACGTCTAAAGCTCAGCCACCGAGTTCCGAAACTGGAGGAGGGGGATGTCACGGAGCCATATTTCTAGCGTCTCCCCGTTTTATTTATTTATTTATATTTACTTATAATTTCGATTTATGTTCTGCCCTCCCCGCATGGGCAGGCTCAGGGCGGATTACGTTAAAATATAACAGAATAAATACAATGAAACATAGATGCATCCACAGAGCAATAACCTAAAATTCAGACAAGCAATCAAATTCATAAATAATGTGCGGGAGCCTCTCCAAGGCAATGTTAGATGGTAAAGAGCACACTGTGGCCATTTGTTGTCGTTGTTGTTGTTCAGTCGCACAGTCGAGTCCGAATCTCTGCGACCCCATGGACCAGGTCACGCCAGGCCCTCCTGTCTTCCGCCATCCTCTGAAGTTGGCTCAACTTCATGTTCGTTGCATCGATGACACTGTCTGACCATCTCGTCCTCTGCCGCCCCCGTCTTCTCTGACCTTCAATCTTTCCCAGCATCAGGGTCTTCTTCTCCAGGGAGTGCTCCCTTCTCATTGGGTGGCCAAAGTATTTGAGCTTCCGCTTCATTATCTGGCCTTCCAGGGAACAGTCAGGGTTGATTTCTTTGAGGACTGACTGATTTGATCTTCTTGCAGTCATACCCGTGTCATTAGCTGTTCTTGTTGCTCTCAACAAGCAGGCCTTAACAAATCAGGTGTCTTGGTGCTAGTGACGGCTCCAGCTTGAAAGGCTGGTGGAAGGGCTCCCAGATTAGAGTCCGCGCACTTAACCACTACACCAAACTGGTTCTCTGATACTGGCTCTCTGATATTTCTAGATACTGTCTGTGGAGTGCCCAAAAGACCAATCAGTGGGTTCTGGATCAAATCCAGCCTGAACTATCCATTGATAAGGAGACATCCAAGGTCATGCCCAAGCTCTTGACAGAAGGCACGGGTGTCAGTGGCGCCCCATCAAGAGCTGGAAACCTGGACTTCAGTCCCGAGCCCCCCCCCCCAGCCACAGAATCTCCATCTTAATCACATTCGGTCTCAGCCAATGTTCCCTCTAAGCTGTGGAGTCTTGTGAGCAAAAATTCTACTTTGTGAGCTGCTGGCATTAAAGTTGTGAGCGAGCGATTTGGCTATTGCATAAATTAGCTTGCTCCAGCCATCCCTTCCTGAGCTGAGACAAAAATATGTGAGCTGGAGGCTAAAAAACTTTGAGCTAGCTCACACTAACTCAGCTTAGAGGGAACACTGGTCTCAGCCTGTTCTTTTTTAACCCCCCCACCACGGCCTCCAGTCCCTCAGCCAGATTTTGAAGGGCGGTAGTCGTAGTTGGTTATGTTGTTAGCTTTGCTGGTTTTGTGTAAAAATACTTCATTGAGGGTGCAAGGTATAAATATTTCAAATAATAAACTGAATTTGATCTCTGTCCAAATCAAGTCATGGAATACCAACAGTTCTAAAGAATTGTTCCAAGACACTGAACGGCCGGACAACACTTCCAGTTACCATGTCGGATTACACAGGGAAGCCACTGAAATTCATAAACATAAACACAATTTTAACAGGAAAGAAGCGAGTTTGAAAATAAATAGGGCATGGTTTCCTGTCCTGAAAGACACAAAAGGCTCTACATCTGACAACAGCACTACAGATAAGATTAGAATTTCAACAGCCAATCCATATGCAAAAGAACCTCCTCAGGAAAGCTCCTCCCATTAGCATGTTCACAGCCTGGGGAACTCCTACGAGATAATGACTCAGCCCTACCCCCACCTTCCTGAGTAGATATAAATGACCTGCCTACCATTTTTCTTCTTCTCACCTTGATACAGAGAGTCCTCCCTCTTTCTGTGTTATACCTCTGAGGATGCCAGTCACTACTGCTGGCGAAACGTCAGGTCTTACAATGCCAAGACCATGGCCACACAGCCCGGAAGATCTACAACAGCTAATTCTAAAGAATTCCAGTTTTGGATTTTGAATTCAAATGGCCCGTGGTCTGAAATGTTGCCTGGCTAGACAGGAAGCATTGGTCTTCCTCTCTACTGGGCAACGGACCCCAGTTCCGTGAGACGGAGGTGTTTCTCCTTCTTATGCCAGGGCCCAAGGAGGGGCTGCTTTTGCTCCCCCGAGTGTGAAGAGGCCGGGTGTTTGCTCTCTCTCTCACTCTCTCACTCTCTCCGGTCTATCTCCCCTTCCCAAGGACTCGGCTATCAACTCTCCCCCAGATACAGAGAGCAAACATGGGTTGGACTTTTATGGTCCCACCCTTATAAACCGGGGCAATAACAAAGCACTATTTCCCAAAGAGCAGCAGACTGAAAAGGCAGGATCCTTGGCTGGGGACAGAGCTTAACCAGTTTTCTTCCCCGTTGAAAGAATGAAGGGAGATCGGGTTCACGGTCTCTTCTCCAGGTTGGGTAGCCGTGTTGTTTCGAAGCAGTAGAACAAAGTTTGAGTCCAGTGGGGCACCTCTAAAACCAACAAAGTTTTATTCAAGGTTTGGGCTTTTGTGTGCATGCACCCTTCCTCAGATACACTGAAATGGAAGTTAACAGTCCATAAGCATAGGTAGAGGGTGAACAGTAAATCAACATACAACATAGTGAAGATGTTTTAACAGATGCAAAGGCCAAACAGGAACAACAAGCTATGTTTATATGGTCACTATTTGTTTGGATTTAATTCTGGGGGGAATCAGGAGCAAACAAATATGTCAGAATTGGAGACTGATGTGTAAATCTTTCCCTCCTAATTGTGGGATGCTAAGAGTGATTAACTGTGGCCCTGTTGTTACGCTCCATCCTCTCAATTACGGAGGGAACTAACAGCATGCTTTTCTTTGAGAGCCAGATTGGCATCGTGGTTAAGTGCGCGGACTCTAATCGGGGAGAACCAGGTTCGAATCCCCCACTCCTCCACTCGCACCTGGCTGGGTAACCTTGGGCAAGCCGTAGTTCTGGCAAGAGCTGTCCTTGAAAAAGAGCAGTTTCTGTCAGTTCTCTCTCAGCCTCACCTCCCTCCCAGGGTGTCTGTTGTGGGGAGGGGAAGGGAAAGGCGTTTGTAAGCCGCTCTGAGACACCTTTGGGTACTGAAGGGCAGGGTATAAATCCAATCTCCTCCTCCTCCCCCTCCTCCTCCTCTTCTTCTTCTTCTGATTGGTTGTGTAGTGTTAGGTCTCCTCTGTCACCAGACCAGAGAAGTACATGTATTATCAACTGGTTAAAAACATTTATGGGCCTAGCTGTGTTCTCATTACAGCAATGTATACAAATGGGAACTCTTGCGACCTGACGTGTTCCAGCCCAAATTGGCTTTCTTTAATGGCACATTAGTTCTGATCAGCAGTGTGCACCTGTACTCGCTGCACCAAAATTGGACGGCATATGATAAGAAACATCGCTCACCGTGTACGCAGTTGATTAAGACGCAAGGCCAGACTCAAAAAGGCCTCACAAATATTTCTTCTTCTTCTTCATTACAGTTGCAATAGGGTGGGACACAGGGGATTTGTTCCATGTCTACAACCCCCGCGACACACCTGCTCCACATGTGGGAACAAGGGCTAACCTGAGAGAGTTGTGTGAAGTGCAGTTGACGTATTTTTAAAAAGCCAATTTGTGACACCCTTCTCTCTCCCCTCCCCGCCGCCATATGCTCCAAAAGTCTTTCTTGCGCGGCCGAAGAGAGCGCCGTAGGGGAGAGAGAACGCTCCGGGCGGGGTTCCCGCTCAGCGTGGGACCATGCACATCTGGTACGTGGGGACGATGTTGGCAAAGCCGCTCTCCAGGGGAGTCGTGTCGATGTCCTCCGGGGGCACGAGGGGCTTCAGCCGGAAGCTCTGGAGGACGGTGGTGAAGAAGAGGAAAAGCTCCATGCGGGCCAGGGCCTCCCCCAGGCAGATCCGCTTCCCTGCGACGAGAGAGGAGGGGAATAAGGTGGGACCCTGCCAGGACCCCACAGGCCAACAGCCATGGGGCAGAGCAGGAACCCTCCAACACAGTCTTCTGAGACCTGCCCCCACATGGATCTCAAACCTATGCTTGGGCAGATGTCCCGTGACATCCCGCTTCACCCCCTTGGGGAGGCCAGCCTCCAGGTGGAACCAGGGGATCCCTGGGAATTACAGCTCGTCTCCAGACTCCAGAGATCATTCCTCTGGAGAAAATGGCTTGTTTGGAAGGCGGACTCTCTAACATTGTACACCCCACTGAGGTCCCCGTCCTCCCCAGGCTCCATCCCCAAATCTGCAGGAGTTTCCCAACCTGGATCTGGCAACCCTCCCCTCCCCATTCCTCCACGAATGGCCGGGGGGGGGGGAGAGACCTGCAACCCTGAGCAGCGACAGGGTTCATCAAAAACCTCTTGCATGTCTTCTGCCCGTCTGCTGGCATGTGGGGAGGAGGAAGAAGCGTGGTTGATTCCGAGCTTCCTCGCGCCCACTTACTACAGTCCCACAGAGATGTCTCCCGGCTGCGCACCCCGTGTCTATCGCCTGTGGCATCGGAGCGGGTCATGTGCTGGAGAGGCTGCAGAATGATGTGTGCTCAGATTGAGCATGCTTGTGAAGAAGAAAAATGCACAATCCCACATTCCTGGAAGGAGGAGGAGGCTGCGAAGAGGGCTAGTTTTAAGGAGAAGTGATCCCGTACGGCCAAGGATCCTGACCTTTTTGAGCCTGTGGGCACCTTCTGAATTCTACCACGGCGTGGTGGGCGCAGAGCCACAAAATGGCTGCCGCAGGAGGCGGAGCCAGTCACAAATCGGCTGCTGCAGCTGGCCTTCAGTCACATGGTGAAGATCTTTGTGCCCCGATTGGCTGCTGCCAAAGCCAATCGAATCTCTAGTGGCCAATCGGAAGCCCTTCTGGGCAGTAATAAAAGCTAATCTGGTACTGCTCAGTTTGCAAAACCATTTGGGCACCACGTTGGGGACCCCTTCCCTACAGATATGGGCACCAGTCACAGGGATTTTATGCACGGGTGTTTTCCCTCACTTTCGACATGTGCTATCCGTCAGGTTTTTTTGTCATCCTGCATCGTTCTGTTCACTTTCAGGTCGCTGTTTCCCCGGGATTTCTGAGAGTGCTTTTGTGCCGGTTTTTCCTTGTTTTGCATCAAAGCTGAAGGTAATTCAAAAGTATACAGATTCCCCCAGATGCCCCCCCACACCCTTTTGCCATCCCTCAAAGGTCACTCCCCACCTACATCAAGGTCATTTATGCCCACTCTGCACTTTCCACCCTCCCCCCTTCATCAGTGTACAAGCTCCATTTCCTCCTTGTTTTTTTTTAAAAAAAATTTTTTTTGGGGGGGACAAGTGGCACAACTCCAGTGATATGAGACTATCACTAGTCTCAGACTGCGGAATAAAAAAAAGTTAAAAGTTTAAAAGGAGCTGTGCGAGGTTTAGTTCCCTGCTGGCAAACAGCAGCGTCCCCAGTACAAAAAAAAAAAAGGATTTCAGTGCTGCATGCTAAAAAAAAAATGGGGTGATCGTCAGTGTGAAATGAAATTGACATGAGATGTAAAGAGAGAGAGAGAGAGAGAGACTAGGATGGGAAGCCTGGAGCTTTGAAAACATTTTCCCCTTTAATACTTCAGTGAACACAGTGTGTGGGGGGGACCACTTTGGTAGTCTCCGGAAGCCTAACATTAAAATAGTGGCTGAGCCACATGGACCTTCTGTGAACTGCTGAAGTTATGAACCGCTTGGGATCAATCCATTTGGAACACAGAGTGCAATCCGCACAGGACAGGCTTTTAAAAAACTGCCAAGATCACGACCAGTGTGCAGGATCCAATGAGGGAATCACAAAGAGAAAACCACACAAATTTGCAAGGAAGGGCAGGAAATCAGTGTTACTACGCAGTTGTGCTAGAGATCGATGAAAATAAAGGTAAAGGTAAAGGTTCCCTTGCTCGAAAGCCAGTCGAGTCCGACTCTAGGGTTGCGGTGCTCATCTCCGTTTCCAAGCCGAAGAGCCAGCGCTGTCCGAAGACGTTTCCGTGGTCATGTGGCCGACATGACTAAACACCGAGGCGCACGGAATGCTGTTACCTTCCCATCGAAGTGGTGCCTATTTATCTACTTGCAATTTCTTGCTTCTGAACTGCTAGGTTGGCAGGAGCTGGAACTAGAGACGGGAGCTCATTCTGTCATGCGGCAACTCGGGTCTCGAACTGCTGAACTACCGACCTTCCACAGCCTGTAGTTCAGCGTCTTAACCACTTGAGCCACCGATGAAAATACCCCCATTAAAAAAATAATAATTAGTGGCCCAAGACTAAAAACGCTCTTCAGAGCTTTTTCCAGCGGACTCTTCCCCCATACAAATTGTAGCCCTCTGCAAAGCACGGTGGAGTTGCAGCCAACTTTGCACAGGCGTGCACACACGCATTGCCAGTGATCACAGCTTGCAATGCCAGTGTCAGTGGGTTCTACTGCACATTCTGTACAATCAACGTGTTCCCCCCATGTTATGGGATCGTGTGACTCTTTTTCACAGTGGCCGATAAGACAGCAGAGAATCCCCCAGCGCTTGGCAATATGGAAAACAGGGGCTTTGCAGCTGCTTTTTAGTTTCAGGAAAAGTTTGGTCAGTTTCAATGGTGGGTTCCCCCCCCCCCCTTGCCTGCTTTCCTTTCTGTTTCATTCAAGGAACTAACACTAAAATGCATGCACAAAACCTGAACCACGAGGATTTAAATGGAAGGTGCTTGCTGGACGCTACGGTGCAGCAGCAACAGGGCATTTATGTATTTAAAAAAAAACAAAAAAGTTTGGAGACCACCCCCACACGTCACACAGCTGACATTCTACCCAGTTTAGTTTTATTATTATTACGGTCTTAAAACCAGCATACAATATAAACATAATATAAGAAAGGGGGGGGGGGAACAGAGATACTTTACAGAGTAAACATCTAAATTTAAAAACTTGTAAAATGCAACTCCTGCAACCTAAGAATCAATGCACAGAACCCAGCAACTGCGTGTGTAATCTCTGCATTCTTATCTGATAGAAGCCACTGAAGCCTTGCTTTGTTTGTATCAATGTGACCAGGTATCCTATCAACTAATGGGGTAATGATTTTAAGACATTCCGCCCAGATTTACAAAAGTGCATTTTTAAAATTGTAACTGCAGAATAAATACACCGGAGGGAAAAGAGTGGTTCGTAAGGTGGGCACAGAATCAGAAGTGAAGATTAAAGGCTTTTGTTGTTGTTGTTCAGTCGCACAGTCGAGTCCGACTCTTTGCGACCCCATGGACCGGATCACGCCAGGCCTTCCGGTCTTCCGCCGTCCTCTGAAGTTGGCTCAACTTCATGTTCGTTGCATCGATGACACTGTCTAACCATCTCATCGTTTGCCGTCCCCGTCTTCTTTGACCTTCAATCTTTCCCAGCATCAGGGTCTTCTCCAGGGAGTGCTCCCTTCTCATTGGGTGGCCAAAGTATTTGAGCTTCAGTTTCATTATCTGGCCTTCCAGGGGACAGTCAGGGTTGATTTCTTTTAGGACTGCCTGATTTGATCTTCTTGCAGTCCAAGGGACTCTCAAGAGTCTTCTCCAGCACCATAGTTCAAAAGAATCTATTCTTCGGCGCTCGGCCTTCCTTATAGTTCAACTCTCGCAGCCATACATGACTACTGGGAATACCATTGCTTTGACCATGCGGACTTTTGTTAGCAGGGTGATGTCTCTACTTCTTATCATGCTGTTTAGGTCCGCCATCTCTGCAGTCAGATGTGTGTGCGCCGTGGGCCACAGACGGTCCCCACAAGCATCCCCTCCGCAGCTGAGATAAACATGGCAATCTCTTTATCTTTGCAGGCTCTGGGCTGGGACATTTCTGGGGACAACCCTGTAAACTCACATTCACACGATACTCGCTTATGATGAGAGCAGATGTTGCATCAAAGGCATAAAACTGGCAACCGTTCAAAAGCAAGGTATTCCAGAATTGGTGAATTGGGGGGGCTAGGGTTGCCAGCTTCCTGGAGATTTGGGATGGGCCCTGGGGAGGGTGAAGTTTGGGGAAGGGCACAGTCTCACAGAGTCCACCTTCCAAAGCACCCATTTTTCTCCAGCGGAACTGACCTCTGTCGTCTGGAGATGAGCTGTGAGTCCAGGAGGTCTCCAGGGCAGACCTGGAGGTTGAACTCCAAAAACAACATCTGTGATAAAAATAACGAAGGGTCAATAAGGATAAGTTGCAAAAGCATTTGCTGAAGTATTTCTGTAGCTCTGTAAGGAACATCCTTCTGTCATCGCTCACACGCTAATGAATACTGCGCAATGTGAACATTCGTTTCGCATCTGAGCGTGTCGCAATCCCGATTCTTATCAAATACTACTTATCAACTCTTGCTGGAAACATTCCATGTTGACTCATAACAGGACCCAAGTCCCTCACGATGTGTTAGCTAGATTCTAAATGCCAAACATAAAGAATCGGGATTGCTACACGCTCAGATGAAGTATATATTGCGAAACGAATGTTCACATTGCGCAGTATTCGTTAGCATGTGAGCGATGACAGAAGGATGTTCCTTACAGAACTACAGAAATACTTCAGTAAATGTTTTTGCAACTTCTCTTTATTGACTCTTTGTTATTTTTTTATCACAGATGTTGTTTTTTTTTGGAGTTCCACCTCTTCCCGTGATCTCTCATTTTGGCACCGCAGGGCCAAGCTGAACCTTTCAGCCTTTGGGCGGCATTTTGACCAGGTGTTTCTCTTTGGGCACTTTAGTGCCGGAAAAGGGGCTTATGAATATTAATAACTGAAAGCCCCAGTGTAAAAAAGGGTCAGAGAAGACTGCTAGTCCTCCTGGCTAAGGTGGAAGCCTCTCCTGCGTGAGACCTCCGGAGGGTTCACACGACCATGTTACACATACACTCGCCCTGGGCGATCTTCCTCCTTAGCAAGAGGGGCCCTCGGCTTACCTGAGGAGAAGGGCACAAACGCATCGTTCTTCTTGAAGCTTCCGTCCGCATCCAGGAAATGTTCTGGGTTGAACTGTCTTGGATTTCCAAATTTCGTGGGGTCATTCAAGACGGTGGTGAGTAGTGGATAGACTTCCGTCCCCTGGGAAAGAAGGAATTTTGGAAGCCGGAGTTTCAAGGTTTCAGGGAGGATGCAGCCTCGGTATCAGAGCAAGGAAGATGGAGGGGTGAACCCCACACCCCTCATTCCTTGGAGGGGGGACAGTCAGTTTCTCCCCCCCTCCCTGTTTCTGATGGGGGGGGGGTTGCCATCAAGTCTCGGTTGACTTACGGCAACCCCAAAGGGACTTCAAGGCTAGAGGTACTTTGCCCTTTAACCAATATGAGACACATCATTGCTTTTCTCATCGTATTATTAGATAACAATGTCATTTACTTTTTGATATATTCCTTTTGGTTTCTGCATTACGGCTGTTACTGAGCAATAAAGCCTCAAAAAGATGCTTTGCCATGGCCTGCCTCTGCGTAGCAACCCTGGACTTCCTTGGTGGTCTCCCACCCAAGTACTAACCAGGGCCGACCCTGCTGAGCTTCTGAGATCTGGGGAGACCGGGCCAGCCTGTGCCACTTGTGCCAAGGCCAGAGGCAACGTGAGCTGTTTTGCCACTGCCCGCCTTTCCCTTCAGTTCCCTAGACTTCCTATCCAAGTACTGCGCTATCTGGGTTGGGGCCCTTCCCTGCCACAGCCGTGGATTTCTGCAGTGGTTGTGGTGGCGGCCACGGAGGGCACTGACCCCATTCCCCAGGTCTCCCAGTCATGCAGCTGGTCACTGGATAGCCGGGAATGTCACATGACTGTCCCAGCTGGCCTGCGGAGACATCCGGATGGCCAGCTTTGGATGCGGTCAAGGCAAGGGCTGGGGAGAGAGGTAAGGCTGGGAGATCTGCCCCAGACGGGGGAAGGAGATCCGAAGTGAAGGACCTGTATCTGTTGGCTGCACAGGTCGAAGTCAAGATTCTGAAACTATTGCTAACCCTTTCCAGACACACAAACACAGACACACACACACTGCACTCTTCCACACCTCCCAGCAGTGTTCCCTCTAAGCTGAGTTGGTGTGAGCTAGCTCACTGTTTTTTAGCCTCCGGCTCACACATTTTTGTCTCAGCTCAGGAAGGAGGGGGCTCCAGAGCAAGCTAACTTATGCAGGAGCCAAATCGCTCGCTCACAACTTTAATACCAGGAGCTCACAAAGTAGAACTTTTGTTCACAAGACTCCACACACTGCGTGCTTCCACACCTCCCAGGCTTACCTTCGGGATGAGGTATCCTCTGAACTCGGTGTCTCGCGTGACCATGTGCGGCACGTCCATGGGAAGGAGGTCGCTCACTCGCTGCACTTCGTGGATGACGGCGTCGGTGTAGGGCATCTGGTTCCGGTCTTCGATGTTCGGGGCCCGGTTCTGGCCAATCACCCGGTCTATTTCCTCGTGCATCTTTGCTGTCAAAACACAATCGTTCACTGCCTTTGCTTCCTCACCTGCCCTGAAATCCTGCCCTGAAACCGGATGACGTTCTGAAATAATTTGAAGCTGCGAGGTTGATTTTAAAATTCCGTTTTGAGTCGCCTCCCCCAGAGGTGGCCGGTGTGGTGGTCAGAGCATCAGTCTAGAACCACACCTTAAAAGCGATATTATAGCTTTGGAAAAAGTGCAGAAAAGGGCAACTCGAATGATAAAAGGGTTGGAACACTTTCCCTATGAGGAAAGGTTAAGGCGCTTAGGGCTCTTTAGCTTGGAGAAACGACGACTGAGGGGTGACATGATTGAGGTTTATAGGATTATGCATGGGAAAGAGCAGGTAGAG
>NW_015163149.1:197280-200351 GCF_001447785.1 Gekko japonicus
CAGGAATGCACAGGAACGGAGTTCCGGCAGGAACTCATTAGCATAATAGGCCACACCCAACAGCAGAAACTCATTAGGATTGGCTACATTAGGGGTGTGTGGCCTAACATGCAAAGGAGTTCCTGCTACCAAAAAAGGCCCTGGGTTTTGACAACAAACCAGGTCAACAGAATAAGAAGCAAAAGGTGGGTGTGGCTGGATGACCACACTTCTGGTAACATGCGGGTGTGGCCTAATATGCTAATGAGCTGTGCAGTCAGGGGGTGTGGCCTAATATGCTAATGGGTTTATGCTTCTGGGTGTGGCCTATTATGCTAATTAGTTCCTGCTGGGCTTTTTCTACAAAGAAAGCCCTGGTGTGACCCATTTCTAAACTGGAAAGTCGCAACCCCTTGCAGACAGGACACAGACAGACACAGAGCTAAGCCCCTCCTGTACTTCCCGTAGGAGGTCTATCTGATGAGGGGACCTTTGACTCTTGAAAGCTCATATTCTGAACATGGCCTCTGGACGCCAACCTGGCCCTGCTGGCTCCAGGGAAACTCCGAAGGGGTGTTGGGCAGTGTTCCCTCTAAGCTGAGTTAGTGTGAGCTAGCTCACAGTTTTTTAGCCTCTGGCTCACACATTTTTTTCTTTGCTCAGGAGGGATGGCTCTAGAGCAAACTCATGTATGCAGCAGCCAAATGGCTCGCTCACAACTTAAATGCCAGTAGCTCACAAAAAAGAATTTTTGCTCACAAAACTGCACAGCTTAGAGGGAACATTGGTGTTGGGATACCACTGGGCCTCCCCTCCGTACCTTGAATCTGGGGGTATTTCATCAAGAGCAGGAAGCCGTTTCTCAGGGTGGAGCTGACTGTCTCCGTCCCGCCAAAGAACAGGGTGAGGGTGGTGAGCTCCATATTCTCAACGTTGAATTCGCTGGCAGGGTTGTTTTTTTCCTGAAGGCAAGCAGGGGCAGGAAGAAAAGATGGTTAGGACATTTGCTGGCCAGCTTTCTTTTTGCCAGATCGTGGTGGGGGTGGAAGAGGGAGTTGCGTCTTGAGGGTAAACAGGAGGCAAGGTAACGGGATCACTCCCTGCGGAGCCGGATTCCCTTTCACACGGCCTCAGAACCCGTCTCCTCCGAGAAGCGGCTCAGCACCTGCACAGACCGGGTTGTTCTTTCCCGTTTCCTCCTTCTTCAGGGAGAGGGGGACATGGGGGAGGGTAAGATGCGTCCGCTCAACCTGGGGGCCTCTGATCCCTCCAGATGTGCAGAGCCCCATGCCATCTTTCAACCTGTCTCCTTTGTGCTAATTTGGTGGTCCACGCAGGGGCCAGGGCTTGGCCACGAGATAAAGTGGGGCTGTTGGGCCAACGTATCTTGGCCGGGGGCATCTGCAGGATCCTGGGATTCACAGAACTCAGACAAAACGGGAGGAAAGGGGAGGGGCCGTGGCTCAGTGGAAGTGCTCCTGCTTGGCATGCAGAAGGTCCCAGGTTCAATCCCCAGCAGCATCTCCTATTAAAAAGGACCAGGCAGTTCGTGATGGGAAAGACCTCCGTCCGAGACCCTGGAGAGCTATAAAGGGGGGCCTTGGCTCAGGGGCAGAGCCTCTACTTGGTGTGCAGAAGGTCCCAGGTTCAATCCCCGGCAGCAGCTCCAGTTAAAAAAGGACCAGGCAGGAGGTGATGGGAAAGACCTCCGCCTGAGACCCTGGAGAGCTGTAAAGAGGGGCCTTGGCTCAGGGGCAGAGCCTCTACTTGGTGTGCAGAAGGTCCCAGGTTCAATCCCCGGCATCTCCAGTTAAAAAGGACCAGGCAGGAGGTGATGGGAAAGACCTCCACCTGAGACCCTGGAGAGCCGCTGTCAGCCTGAGTGTACAATACAGACCTTGATGGACCAACCATTAGGCTTCATGTGTATCATGCAGGGTTGCCAGTTCCCAGTTGGGAAATACCTGGAGACTTGGAGGGTGGAGCCTGAGAAAGGCGGGGTTTGGGGAGGGGAGGGGTTTCCGTGGGGTGTAAATGCCGCAGAGTTCACCTCCCAAAGAGGCCACTTTCTCCAGCGGAGCTGATCTCTGTTGCCTGGAGACCAGTTGTAATCCCAGGAGAGCTCCAGCCACCACCTGGAGATTGGCCCGTGGGGTGTAAATGCCACAGAGTTCACCTCCCAAAGAGGCCACTTTCTCCAGCGGAGCTGATCTCTGTTGCCTGGAGACCAGTTGTAATCCCAGGAGAGCTCCAGCCACCACCTGGAGATTGGCAACCCTACTGGTGTGTGTGTGTGTGTGTGTACACAGAGCAAGCTGGGTTACCAGTGACCCATTTAAAATGTTTGCTTTCCTGATCACATCTAGTTTGCAGAAGGGATTTGCAGTCGATGAAGTCCCGCGGGGAGTTGAGGTCTAAAGTTTCCCGGTTCTTCTCTGCTCTCTTGGCAATGAAGTGCCTTAGGTTTCCCAGCATGTCGTAGATCTTGGTGTGGGGGCCGGGGAAGAACTTCAGGATGTTGGCATAGATGTCGTAGACCTGCAGGAGCAGAGAGAGAGGGTGAGGAGCAGGTGAGGTGCAATTCATATCAGGGTTGGAAGGGACCACCAGGGTCATCTAGTCCAACCCCCCCACCGCCAATGCAACTACAACTATACAATTTTAATATCCCCAACAAGTAGGTGTCCAGTTCCTGCTGGGGGGGGGGGCAGGAGCAGAGAGAGAGGGTGAGGAGCAGGTGAGGTGCAATTCATATCAGGGTTGGAAGGGACCACCAGGGTCATCTAGTCCAACCCCCCCCCACCGCCAATGCAACTACAACTATACAATTTTAATATCCCCAACAATCCAGAGCAAACTAATTTATGCAGTAGCAGGGGTCATTTCGTAGAAAAAGAGGTTCAGGAGTTTATTAGCATAACTTATTAGCATAACTTATTTGCATATGCCTCACCCCTTGACGTCACCGGAAGTGTGTCAGAAGGCAACACCCACCGCTCAGGCTCCACTGAACTCTTTTGGATTGCTAGCTATGGGGGTGGGGAGGAACGTGCAGATCTGCCCTAACAGAGGAGGGAGAGCTTGTACCTAAA
>NW_015163149.1:204578-210210 GCF_001447785.1 Gekko japonicus
GAAACTCCTCCACCCAGGGGGCGTGGCTCTCAGCGCTCTCACCATTGGTCTTCCGGAATTCCTCCAGCAGGAACTGAGCTTCCTCCTGGATCCTCTGCTCAATGGTCTTCTTCCCCATCCCGAAATCTCTCAGGATTTTGAGGGAGAACCGTCGCAGCTGCTTCCAGCGCTCCCCGTTGGCAAAGACCACGCCTAGAGAGAAGGGGACCCAGATGACGTCACGGCAGCCAGGATGGGCAGGAACGCACAGGAACGGAGTTCCGGCTGGCTCCCGAGTTGGCCACGCCCAGCAGGAACTCATTAGCATAATAGGCCACACCCAACAGCAGGAACTCATTAGGATTGGCTACATTAGGGGTGTGTGGCCTAACATGCAAAGGAGTTCCTGCTACAAAAAAGGCCCTGGGTTTTGACAACAAACAAGGTAAACAGAATAAGGAGCAAAAGGTGGGTGTGGCTGGAGGACCACACTTCTGGTAACATGTGGGTGCGGCGTAATGTGCCAATGAGTGGTGCTGTCAGGGGTGTGGCCCAATAGGCTAATAGGTTCCTGCTGTTGGGTGTGGCCTATTATGCTAATGAGTTCCTGCTGGGCTTTTTCTACAAAAAGAACCCTGAATGGAACCATCTCTCTCTCCTGCTACTCTTTTTCGTCTCACATCGCAGACCTCACACACACACAATTCATTGGCCTGGCTGCAATGGCTGCTGGCATCGATGCCGTTTTGGAGGAGAGAGGAGGGGGCGGGTGACACGGGGTTGCCAAACTCCAGGTGGGGCCTGGGGATCTTCTTGAGTTACAACTGATCCCCAGGCTATAGAGATCATTTCCTCTGGAGAAAATGGCTGCTTTGGAGAGTATGCTGTATGGCAGGCGTGTCAAACATGCGGCCCGGGGGCCGGATCAGGCCCCCCCTGGAGGGCTTCTATCAGGCCCGCAAGGGACTGGCTGTCTCCTGCTTCTTCCTCCAGTTCTGCTGCTGCTGCTGTGTCATCGCTTGCTTTCCCAGACTCACTCAATCGCTCAGGAGAGATAGATTGGCAAGGTTCTGCTCCCTGCCCTGGGCTGAGGCCCCTCACCCCTCCCCGATTGCAGCAGCACAGACATTTTGATGCAGTAATTCAGAGCAAGAGGTGTCAGTTATCAGAGACTGTTAAATAAACAAAATATTGCAAGAATGCTAATGTTTCAAGCGTGTTTTTATTTTTTATTTTATTTTAAGTAAGAATATATTTGTGTTTGTATCCTTTATAAAATTTGGATCTCTGCTACCTGGCGTTACATTTTATGACACACGTGGCCTGGCCCGACAAGGTCTAATTTATGTCAAATCCAGCCCTCCATAACAAATCAGTTCGACACCCCTGCTCTATGGCATTATAACCTGCCTGTCCCTAAATCCTGCCTTCCCAAGGCTCCACCCCCAACTTCCAGGAATTTTCCAACTTGGAGCTGGAAGCCCTAGCCCAGGGGCCAATCAGTGGTTACTAGCCACTAGGCATGCTGACACTGGAACCTCCGTGCTCCGAGCCATTGTCGACAGGTGCTGGGGAGAAGGATCGGAGAGAGTCCATCTGCCTCTTGCCTGTCTTGAGAGCTTAGCAGGATTCACTGTTGGGCACAATCTCCTTATCAAGGTGGACCTTGGGTATGAACCCCTGAAGCACATTGGTTCTCTTCCCGGGCGCTGCCCAGCAGAAATGCCAGGGGTCAAGCCTCCTTTGAGCTCTCTGCTCTGTGACTCAGAAGCCCTGATTCGTACACTGAGATATGATCAAAGAGGACCTCGGATCTTGCTTTCCAGGGCCAAGTCCAGGCGCTGCAAGGTTCCCAGACCGATTCCCCTGTATCAACGCTCAGGACAGAATTATATGGAAGTGAATGAACTTTCCTTTCCGGCAGTGTTCATTTCGATCCTGCCGACACCAACGGTTGCAGACACTTTCCCAAGAGTGTTCTGCGTGCAGTTGAGGCGGAAAGGAAACAGACGGATACCTACAAAAATACCAACAGAATTTCTGGGAAAGTCTCTGCGGTGCTGAGATACACAACACTTTTGTCACGAAGGGAACACAACTCTTGAATCTGATGGGGAGATGTTGTTTCTTCCCAGGACGGGTGACTCCAAGGAGAGCAACGGTAAAGAAGTGATTTCAAGAATAGACCCTTGCAAAATACAGGAACCAATGCAGGGCTGGGGGGGGAGGGGGAGGTGTCATTTTAGTTAGGGTTAGTGAACCAATTAGTTGAAGACAGAGAAGGAAGAAAGGAAATGAACTGGGAAGGGCTTTGCTAGAACAGAAGAACAGAAGAGACGCCAATGTTGGCTCAGGCCAAAGGCCCATCCAGTCTAACACCCTGTGTCACACAGTGGCCAGAAATACCAGGGGCCATCAGGAGGTCCACCAGTGGGGCCAGGACATAGAAGCCCTCCAACTGTTGACCCCCCCCCAAGCACCAAGAAAACAGAGTATAACTTGCCCCAAAGCCCCTATCTATACCTTGTGGCTAATAGCCACTGATGGACCTCTGCTAGGAAACCAAACACCAGCGAAATGCCAGATTTTCACCATAATACTTCCAAAAGGGCAGCGGGCTAGAAGGGGCTGTCATAAAACCTTTGTTTGCCAGAGCATTTGGAAGCAAAGGAATGATCTCTGTCTGTTTGTGGAGAGGATTTGTACCTGCCTGCCTCTCCACATCTTCTCGCCATTCCTGAGTGTCCCAAGGGTTATCCTTTAGCTCCAAGAGGACAAAACACCTTAAAGACTAACAGATTTCTCGAAGGAGAAGCTTTCCTGGGCAAGGGACCCCTTCCTCAGAGGCATGAAATCTCCAGGACCCTGACAACGACCCTGCAAAGCGAACAGCTGGTTTTAGTGCGACAACGGATGGGTTCTGTGGCACCCACCCCTTGCCAGGCAAGCATTCCGCCACCTCTCTTGTTCTTCCTGGCAGCCAGTCGGCAAAGCTGGCCGTACAAATATTCAGATCAGCCAACCTAACGAATTTGGTCGTTTGCCCAGCTTCCGCTGGGAGAGGAGCAGGCAGGCACTTGGGGTTCCCAGAATGCCACGCTGAAGAGAGAACTGGCAGATCCTTTCCTGCCCTTTGCGATGGACGTGAACCAGAAGAAGAGACAGAGGAGAGACGGGCAAAGGAACGAGATGCCAAAGGGGAGAGCAACCTTTCTCCGGCTGGAGGGAAACCAAGAGGAAGGTACAGAGTGGTTGGCGGAGGGGTCTGAAAAGGGGTCGATAAACCTTTGGAGAAGAGATGCGGATAGAAGGCAAAGGGCAGGGTGAAGGGAAAACAGCAGCCCGATAAGAACATAAGAACATAAGCAGAGCCCTGATTGATCAGACCAGCAGTGAGGGTCCGTCTAGTCCCACATCCCGTCTCACACAGCGGCCAACCAGTTCCTCTGGAGGTCCAGCAACAGGGCACAGAAGCTGTGGTCACCCCCTGATGTTGCCTCCTGGCGCTGGGGTTCAGAGGCTGACTGCCTTTGAATGTGGAGGTTCCCTTTATCCACCAGGGCCAGTAGCCACTGGTGGACCTCTCCTCCATGAAAGTATCTAATCCCCTTTGAAAGCTGTTTATTCTCGTGGCCATCACTAGACTCTCTGGCAGCAAATTCCACATTTTAACCGTTCATAATGTAATGAAGTATGGTCCTATGGCTCAGCCTGAATCCATAGCCCATCATGGCAGCAAATTCCACGTTTTAACCACTCATAACGTAATGAAGTATGGTCCTATGGTCCAGCCTCAATCCACAGCCCATCAGCTTCCTTGGATGTCCTAGTCTACCCCATGAATAATTTTGCAAATCTCCCTCCTGTTCCCCTCCACCAATTCTGGCAATTCCCTCGAAGCTGAATGGAGCCGGTAATGCCCCTCCGCACGGCCTATTCACGGGTTCTCTTAACTCACCTTGATGAGAGATTTGCAGGTTTCTGCAGCTTTGATCTGCAGGAAATTCCCGATCACAGGCAGGGGGGTGGGCCCGGGGGGCAGCCTCCCGTGGGAAGACATTTTCCTCTTGGCCGTGATGACCACCAAGCAGATGGCCAGGAGGACGGTGAGCGCGCTCGCCAGCTCCATGGTGGACGTTTGGCCCCCGGTCCTCCTCCTCCTCTCCCCACTGTGGCCGCCTGACTCATTTTGCCCGGGTTCAATGTGTTTATTCAGGCATCGATTAGGCACCGCCTTCTGATGTTACACAATAGCACCGGGCAAACATGTTGCGTGCTTAATCTTATAAACTCCTGCCAAATTTAAGAGGCTCCATCCTAGTTAATCAGTATTGTGAATATCTAGTCCAGAGAATATGTCCGTGTCCTCTTGGTGGTGAGGTGGATTCCTAAGGCGCATCTTAGCCCTTTTGATTGTCGGTACTTCTCACAATGTTATGGGGCAGGGGGGACTCCTGCTGTGATATTTTTATGAATCTGGGACTGAAGCAGGGCAGGTAGTCGGGGATTTGACTACGCTGGCTTCCTGTGCCCCCCAGACCGTGTCCTCCAGTTTCTTCTCTTGGACATCTAAAGCTCAGCCACCGAACTCTGAAATTGGAGGCGACAGATGTCATGGGGAAGCCATCAGGAGCTGGCCATAGTTCTAGTGGCTCTGAGGCCGAATCTGCATATGAATTCTAGAACCAGTTTCAAGACTCCTTTACGCCAATTGCTTTAACACTGCTTCGCTTCCTGTTTCAGGTTGAATCTGCATTTGTCTTTCCCACCGGTGTCCCAGCCTTCTGACTCCATCTTCAAAAAAGCTGTCTACATTTGGTGTCGTTTTCACACCTCAACAGTGCTAGCATACTTTCACAAGTCCACATATGTTTATTGCCTTCTTGTGGTGACTCCACTGTCATTGCGCCTCCCCACTGCTTTAAAAGAATCTTCTCCAAACAACGTTCAAACAAGCATAGAGAAAGATGGTGTCAAGTGCAGATTCGACCTCAATCTAAACAGTAATGGAGGTGTATGCTTTGTTTGTTTTTATGTATGTTTTCAGAATCCGTTTTTTATCCACAGATGGCGCTTTTGGGCCATGCTTCAGTTTCCCAACCATCCTTTCCCATGGTTTTATGTGTTGATCAATGTGTTATTTTAAATTTCACCTGGGTGTGTGTGTGTGTGTTGCATCAAGCTGCCCTATATGAATTGCGATTTTACTCCTATCGAAAAAAAATTGATAAGATGAAAATGTGTGGTAGCGTTTCACCAGGTACTGTTCATGGTAAAATGAGTAAATGACCTTAGTCGTGGTCCTCTGTCAATTGCTGATCAATGTGTTATTTTAAATTTCACCTGGGTGTGTGTGTGTGTTTTGCATCAAGCTGCCCTATATGAATTGCGATTTTACTCCTATCGAAAAAAATTGATAAGATGAAAATGTGTGGTAGTGTTTCACCAGGTACTGTTCATGGTAAAATGAGTAAATGACCTTAGTCGTGGTCCTCTGTCAATTGCTGGCTTAATTGTACCCCAGTGCCTCTCTCTTTGCCCCTCGATCCTCGTAATACTTTTAACTCGCTTTTCCAATCGCGACGTTTCATCCAATCCAGTTTTCGCTTTCTCTGTAAACCCTATACTTGCTTCTCCCAGCCAAATGCACAGG
>NW_015163149.1:210254-210952 GCF_001447785.1 Gekko japonicus
TTCACTTCCTCTGCCATGCCTATTTTTAATTTTTTTCTAATCTTCTCTATAACGGTGTCCCCGCATACGAAGTCATGATTTATTACAATAAATTAAAATTTAAAGAAATAGATCCCGTCGCAAGAGTTTGTTGCAGACACCCTCTCCGCTTTCCACTCCCAGCCAATCCCAAACACTGTGTGTTCCTATTTTCTTGTTTTGAGGTTATGCCTCGAATTGTTGATTTTATGAGTGCGTGATTCCAGGCGACCAGGCCTGGTTGCCGGCCTTTCCCCGGGACCCTAACAACATGTCTGCCTTAGGCAGATTTCCTGCCAACCCCCCCTCTCCTCCCCCTCCCCCTCCTCTTCCCGTTCGCGCAAATTTTCACGGCTCAGAGCCATCTCACTTTCCTCCCTTGCAGTACTAAGAAGCAACAAGTGGTGTTGATATAGAGCATGTTTTAGTAGTTGGCCGGTCCCCAATTTTTGGCATTATATTTGGACCCTTCCACTCATGGGCCCTTTCAAAAGTTAGAGGTTTGTGTCAGGAGTCCTTTTGTAGAAAAAGAGGTGCAGGAGCTCATTAGCATAACTGATTTGCATGTGCCACACCCCCTGACATCACCCGAAGTGTGTCAGAAGGCAACACCCATCGCTCAGGCTCCACTGGACTGTTTTGGATTGCTAGCTATTTGGGGGGGGGGGTGACGTGCAGAT
>NW_015163149.1:211022-218359 GCF_001447785.1 Gekko japonicus
TATGCTTCTTTTATAGGAATAGGGATAATTTTGGATTGCTCAATCTAGCTGTTTTGACTTGAAAACCCAGCTTCAATTTTGCTTCTTCCCTTTGTAATTTCGCATTAACATGGAATCAAACCATTGGTCAATCAAGGTCAGCATTTTCAGAGTAGACAGGCAACAGCTCAACAAGATCTCAGAGATTTTTCACATCACCTGTGTATTTTCATAGAAAAAATGTATGCCACCTTTCCAGAGAACTTCCTTGTGGTACCTTACACAATGTAGTTATGGTAAAGGTTTCTGTTGCTCAAAAGCTAGTCGAATCTGACTCTAAGGGTGGTGCTCATCTCCGTTTCCAAGTCAAAGAGCCAGCACTGCCCGAAGACATTTCCGTGGGCATGCGGCCGGCATGACTAGACACCAAGGCACACGGAACACTCACTCCATCATGCGGCACACTCGGGTCTCAAACTGCTCCTGTCAGCAGTTCAGTGCCTTAACCACTTGAGCCACCGCAGCCCTTTATAGGCAAGTGTGGTTCCCACAATTCCCTATAAGCAGGTGTGGTCTTCATTATTCCCTTTGGACAAGCATAGTCTCCATTACTGCCTATAGACAAGCATGGTCTCCATTATTCCCTATGGGCAAGAGTGATTTCAATTACTTCCTATAGACAAGTGTGGGCTACATTATTCCCTATGGGCAAATGAGAAGATTTGGGCCAGGGAGAATTCCCCCAATGGCTCCCCCCCCCAACTCCTCAGGGGTCTCCAGCCTGTAATCAATTAACATTAATGATGTTTCCTTGAAAACCAAGCGGAGCGGGAGCAAGGCTCTCTCTAAGCTGTGGAGTCCTGTGAGCAAAAGTTCTACTTTGTGAGCTGCCGGCATTACAGTTGTGAGCGAGCAATCTGGCTCCTGCATAAATCAGTTGGCTCTGGAGCCACATCCCTCCTGAGCGAAGACAAAGATGTGTGAGCTGGAGGCTAAAGAACTGTGAGCTAGCTCACACTAACTCAGCTTAGAGGGAACACTAAGCGGGAGACAGATGTTGCACCTTCCCTTTGGGTGGGCCTTTGGTCGGGATGGATGTTGGCTGGATCGTGCCCCGAGCGTGGGCTGTCGTTTACTGGAGCAGACAACAGTAGGACTAAAGGTAATTACTTTATTTTATTTATTAATTTACTTAAAACATTTATATCCCAACTTCCCTCGTGGTTCAAGGTGGCTTCACAGATTGCACCTTAGGATGACGTAGATTAGGTCTTCCATCCTAGAGATCTGTTTTGCCACAAAATTGTGGCAACACCCTAAATATATACCCCCACTAACAACGTTCTATTCAGTGCTGGTTGATTCAGCCGCTGCAGCTCTTGACAGCTGCCCATCCGCTCCCCCACCCAGGTTTCCTGCCTCCCAGAATCACCAATCGTGTTTGACCTTTCTCGTCCTCCTCCCGCCCCCTTCTTGCCCGCTCTGCCCTCAGTGTGGAAGGGCACAGAGCTGGTAGGTGGGCGGGATGTTTGCAAACCCTCTCACGGGCGGGGTGAGGTCGAGGTCCTTGGGGTCGACAGGAGACCGGAGGGTGAAATTCTGCAGCAGGGAGGTGAGGAAGATGAACAGCTCCATGCGGGCCAGGCCGGCCCCGGCACAGATGCGTTTGCCTGCAGGGAAGAAGAAGAAGAAGAGGAGGAGGAGGAGGAGGGATTGGATTTATACCCCATGGCCCTTCACTACCCAAAGGTGTCTCAGAGCGGCTCACAAACTCCTTTCCCTTCCCCTCCCCACAACAGGCACCCTTTTGAGGTAGGTGGGGCTGAGAGAGCTCTTGAAGGAAACGGCTCTTTTTCAAGGACAGCTCTTGTCAGAACTACGGCTTGCCCCAGGTCATCCAGCAGGTGCAAGTGGAGGAGGAGTGGGGAATCGAACCCGGCTCTCCCAGATGAGAGTCTGCGCACTTAACCACTACACCAAAGGAAGAAGGAAGCAACCATTGCGAAAACAGCAGGGGCACCCTTCCAAGCCTGCCTTTGGTGGCGCAACATGAACCGGGGAGCAGGTATGCTCCCTCTAAGCTGTGGAGTCTTGTGAGCAAAAATCCTACTTTGTGAGCAACTGGCATTAAAGTGGTGAGCGAGCGATCAGGCTGCTGCCAGTGCTCCCCCTAAGCTGAGTTACTGTGAGCTAGCTCACAGTAACTCAGCTTAGGGGGAGCACTGGCAGCAGCCTGATCGCTCGCTCACCACTTTAATGCCAGTTGCTCACAAAGTAGGATTTTTGCTCACAGAGCTCCGTAGCTTAGAGGGAACATTGGCCTGCTGCATAAATGAGTTGGCTCTGGAGCCCTCCTTCCTGAGCGGAGACAAAAATGTGTGAGCCAGAGGCTAAAACGCTGTGAGCTAGCCTCACACTAACTCAGCTTAGAGGGAACACTGCATGCCGTTCACTGGTATTTGGCAAGGTGGAGCTGCAGGATCGTGGCCGCCTTCTCTCTTGAAGGGACTGGCACCTTCGGGGGTGAGGGAAGGACTTGGAAGAGAAACGAATGCCAAATCAGTGAACAAAAAGGAACTTCAGATGCCAAGTCTCCACGGGCATTATGGCTGTGAATTCTCAGCACCAGGGACAGAACAGCGTTTTTAAAAAATTCAGATGCTTTCCCCTAATCATAATCACCTTCCCCCACACAGATAACAACTTTCTGAAGTTGTGCCTCACTGAGGGTTGCCAGCCTCCAGGCAGTGGCTGGAGATTTCCGGGGTTACAGCCAGTGTTCCCTCTAAGCTGAGTTAGTGTGAGCTAGCTCACAGTTTTTAAGCCCCCGGCTCACCGGCTTTTTTGTGTTAGCCCAGGAAGGATGGGGTTCCAGAGCAAACTGATTTATGCAGCAGCCAAATCGCTCGCTCACAACGTCAAGGCCAGTCGCTCACAAAGTAGAATTTTTGCTCACAAGACTCCACAGCATAGAGGGAGCATTGCTTACAGCCAGGGGTCATTTCGTAGAAAAAGAGGTGCAGGAGCTCATTAGCACAACTTATTAGCATAGCTTATTTGCATAGGCCACACCCCCTGACATCACCGGAAGTGTGTCGGAAGGCAACACCCACCACTCAGGCTCCACTGGATTGCTAGCTGTTGGAGGGGGATGGGACTTGCAGATCTGCCCTCGCAGAGGAGGGAGAGCTTGTACCTGAATAAAACTTGGTCTTAAAGGTGCCACTGGACTGTTTTGGACTGCTAGCTATGGGGAGGGGGGGACGTGCAGATCTGCCCTCGCGGAGGAGGGAGAGCTTGTACCTGAATAAAACTTGGTCTTAAAGGTGCCACTGGACTGTTTTGGATTGCTAGCTATGGGGAGGGGGGGAACGTGCAGATCTGCCCTCGCAGAGGAGGGAGAGCTTGTACCTGAATAAAGCTTGGTCTTAAAGGTGCCACTGGACTGTTTTGGATTGCTAGCTATGGGGAGGGGGGGAACATGCAGATCTGTCCTCGCAGAGGAGGGAGAGCTTGTACCTGAATAAAACCTGGTCTTAAAGGTGCCACTGGACCCGGTGGGGGGGGGGGCTCCGCAGCTTACCTGGCTGCTTCTTGCTCCTCTGACTGAGGGCTGCTGGGAGCAGGGGGTGGGGCTTGTTGCATGTGCCCACCCCCTGGGCTCTTTACTGCCGGAGCTCTGCTCCTGCACGTTCCCGCAGGAAATGACCCCTGCTTACAGCTGATTTCCTGGCAACAGAGATCAGCTCCCCTGGAGAAAATGTCTGCTTTGGAAAGTGGACTCTGTGGAATTATATACCTTCCTGAAACCCCGCCCTCCTCAGGCTCCGCCCTCAAAACCTCCAGGTATTTCCCAAACCAGAGACGGACACCCTGGCCTCACCCCCTTGCAGCCCTCTGCAGGGCTCCCCCATCCCAGCAGCTGAGGGGAGACTGTTTCGGGGTCATTTCAGTGTGAAAGGTGGGGGGGAGTCTTCCACTTGGAAGATGCACCCCAGGCACAGAGAGTCTTGTGGGAGCAGAGGTGGGCAGGGCAAGTGGGTGGGTGGGTGGATTTCGGAGCCCCGAGGCTCATGCCAGGGGCCACGGCTATTTTCAAATCCAGAACTGTTCCTATTCTAAAAACAGACTCTTTCCGCTGAAGCAGAAGTGTCACCATCTTGACCAGACTGGTTTATTTTTTTTTTAAAAAAAATCTTAAGTGGGGTGACTCCGTGCTCCCATCAGAGTTGGGCACCCCCTGGCCCCACCCTGAGCGCAGCCCTGCCGAGGCCTCGTGCCTCTTCGGCGGCAGGTGTTCAGGCTGGGAAATCAGCAGGTAACGCTGGCCACGTCGTGCTGGCAAAAAGCTTCGCCTGTTGATTTCCTGCTGCGCACAGGCCGCTGAAGGCACACGTTCTGCACCCAGAAACAACAACAACAACAACAGGGACAAGCCTATACAGAACGAGGTCGGCTTGGATTTTTGATCAGCAAAGACCGGCACCGTTTGGGAAATGCCCCCACCCCACCCCCAAGAGTCCCCTGGACTGCAAGAAGATCAAATCAGTCAATCCTAAAAGAAATCAACCCTGACTGTTCCCTGGAAGGCCAGATAATGAAACTGAAGCTCAAAGACTTTGGCCACCCAATGAGAAGGGAGCACTCACTGGAGAAGAAGACCCTGATGCTGGGAAAGACCGAAGGTCAAAGAAGACGGGGACGGCAAAGGATGAGATGGACAGGAAGTGTTATCGATGCAACGAACATGAAATTGAGCCAACTTCAGAGGATGGCGGAAGACAGGAGGACCTGGCAGCAAGGGTGTAGACTTTCCAATTTCCGGGGGGGGGGGCTGGGGCTGGGCCAGAGGCATTGCTTTGCTAGGAGCAAGGGTGGCTCATGGGGGAGGCTGAGCACCTTCCTGAAAATTTCGGCGGGGGCTGAAGCCCCGCCGCCCCCACGAAGATTATGCCTATGCGGCGGGAGCTGGTCCATGGGGTTGCGAAGAGTTGGACTCGACTGTGCGACTGAACAACCACCAGACTTAAAAATTCTGTCTCTTGCTCTTGCCATCCCCCAAACAGCCACTAGAGGGCACCAGGCCCCTCTGCAAGGGCCAGTCCAGCAGGTGCGCACCGCCAGTGCTCAATCCAGACCCAGTAGAAAAAAGCAAGAGTCCAGGAGCACCTTAAAGAATTAACAAAATTTGAGGCATGGTATGAGCTAAAGCAAAAGCGCCTCCCTTGCCATTTATTTTGTTAGTCTTAAAGGTGCTCGTGGGCTCTTGCTCTTTTCTATCGCTACAGACAGAGTAACACAGCTACTGCCCATCTTAATCTAAATGCAAACCCAGACTGGGAGTAAGGGGCTGGGGAGAAGGAGGAGGAGGAGGAGGAGGAAAAGATTGGATTTATACCCCCCACCCTTCACTTGGAGTCTCAGAGCGGCTTACAAACTCCTTTCCCTTCCCCTCCCCACAACAGACACCCTGTGAGGTGGGTGGGGCTGAGAGAGCTCTGACACAAACTGCTCTTTTTCAAGGACAGCTGTGCCAGAGCTTGTGACTGACCCAAGGTCACATCAGCAGGAGCAAGTGGAAGAGTGGGGAATCAAACCCGGTTCTCCCAGATTAGAGTCTGCACACTTAACCACTACACCAAACTGAGAGAGGATTGCATTTAATTTGTTATAGTTGTATTTTTGCTGACAATTTAATTTCAAAAGCATTATATAAAAATATTTGCTTATAGTGTATACTCATACACGGTGATTTATTGTTTTGCTGGTTACATTACACCGTGGTCTTGTTTGTTATAATGTAGTTCTGATAAGAGCTGTCCTTGAAAAAGAGCCGTTTCTGTCAAGAGCTCTCTCAGCTCCACTCACCTCACAGGGTGCCTGTTGTGGGGAGGGGGAGGGAAAGGAGTACGTAAGCCGCTCTGAGACACCTTTGGGTAGTGAAGGGCCATAGGGTAGAAACCCAATCTCCTCCTCCTCTTCTTCTTCTTCTGTGTGTGTAGGGGGGGGGGAGTGGTGCTTCTAGCCCGCTGGAGCAATTTCGGTAGGGATTCCTTCCATGTGCCAGTTTGGGGTACCTGTGGAGAAGGGCATGAAGGCCTCGTTCTTCTTGAAGTGCCCGTCTTTGTCCAAGAAATGGCCCGGGTTGAACTTCTCTGGGTCGCTGAAGCTGCCGGGGTCTCGCAGCACGGAGGTAAGCAAGGGAAAGATGTTTGTTCCCTGCACATTTCAGGAGGTGGGGGGGGAGAAGAGGGAGCAGACATTGTCAGAACATGCATGCCCACCCAAGTGTGGCTTGTCAGCAGGGGTCGTTTCGTAGAAAAAGAGGTGCAGGAGCTCATTAGCATAACCCATTTGCATGACTCATTTGCATAGGCCACACACCCCTGACATCACCGGAAGTGAGTCGGAAGGCAACACCCACCGCTCAGGCTCCACCCCAAAGATCTCCAGGTATTTCCCAACTCAGGTTCAAAGCTCGGTCTCCCAAATCTCTGTCTGGAACACTAACCACTACACAGCACTTCATGGGGCAGCAGTTGTTGAGCAGGAGCAACTGTATGAGTTATGCAAGTCCCATGGTGGCTGCTGTCAGGTCTGACACGCTCTTTCCCCCTACATTTTACTGACAGAAACAAATGCTTGAAGGCTGGGAGCCTTAGCAGGAAGTCCAGCGGCCAGGCCGGGCTTGTTACTCCCGGAACGCTGTTCCTGTGCGTTCCTGCCCGAAATGACCCCTGCTTGTCAGAATTAAGCCAGAGGACTACATCTAGTAGTTTTGCATTGGCCTTGGAGACCACATGGGGACCTCTCAGGATTTTAGGCCCTGGACAAGTTGCCCTGACTGACCCCCCCCCTGGCCTGGGGAAAGGCTCAAGATGAGCAGGGGACATGAGACAGGTTCCTAAATTTATGCCTGGCCTGGAGAAATGGGAGAGAGAGAAAAACTGTCCTCCCTTTCCCAGCATACTAGAACTCAGGGGCACCCAATGAAGTTGATGGGGAACGGATTCAGGACGGGCCAAAGGAAGCGCTTCTTTACTCAGCAAGCCTTGGAACTGAGGGATTCACTGGCAGGGGGTGTAGTTAACGGTCACTAGCATAGAAAGGGGGGGAGACAGAAGTCCATTATGTACACATATCTCACTGCAGATTGTGACGTGTGGGGGGTGGTGTCCAAAGAGTGATTTTTTAAAAAAATGTACTCAGTTGCCTTATTACAGCTGCGCAGTAGTGTCCAGCAAGCACCAGAGGCCGCACAAAAGGGGGGCGAGGCAGATATACTGAGCTATGTACAAACCAGCTGTTGATATTGTCATGCCTGCCCTTGACTCAGCCCCAGAGCCAGCTCCTGACAG
>NW_015163149.1:218433-220081 GCF_001447785.1 Gekko japonicus
ACTACAGGACGGTTTGCACCTGGGATTGAGCAGGCCATAAGCAGCTCACCACCTGCATCTCCCCCACCTGTAAGTAGGCGTAGGGATCAGAGACCTCAGGAGCTGGCTAGCTGACGAAAAGAAGCACGTTCAAGAGGGCAGAGATCCTTGAGCCCTGAGTTTTAACAGCAGCCAGGATCTCGCACAAAGGTGCTAATGAGTTAACGGGCCAGAGCACTATTTAGTAGGGCCTCTGGCCATGAGCAATTTGT
The DNA here is from genome assembly GCF_001447785.1 of Gekko japonicus. Classification (NCBI taxonomy): domain Eukaryota; kingdom Metazoa; phylum Chordata; class Lepidosauria; order Squamata; family Gekkonidae; genus Gekko; species Gekko japonicus. Next base: position 218,685 of record NW_015163149.1, read on the forward strand.
GCTGGCAACCTCGTTCGTAGAAGCAGAAGCTCTGCACCTCGGCTCCTGTCTGACTCTGTGGCTTTTGGACTCAGCTTGTGTTTGGACTGCTCTGGCTCCTGACTTCCAGCTTTGAACCTGACCACGCCCTCGGCTTTGCTCCCTGTACTCTGACCTCTGGTAACGTTTGGCTACGGCTTTGTCTGGTGTTTTGGGACTTGTTTAATGCTCTGCTGACTGCTCTCCCGGCTGACCTTTGGACTTGTATTGTGACTCCCCCTGTTTGCCTGCCTCCCTGGCTCTACCGTGACAGATATATACAGTGAAATGAGTAGAGTGCAATTAGTGAAAACAGTCCCTATATACAGTGCACAATACAGTGAAGTGTGACAATTGACCATCTGCCCGCTCATTAAGATGCTGTTTCAATATTTTCAGAACCATTTCTGTTACAGTCCCATTAGAGAATGGCCTTGTACAGCTGTTGCAGACTGTCTATAAAAGTCAAAAGGCAGAACAACTTCATGTATGATACGGCATCTAAGCAGACTTGTTTATAGCAGGAAGAAATGACACGGTTTATATCAGTCAATCCTAGGAGAAAAGAGGGGTCATTTCAATCTTATCTGTAGCACATGAAATATAAAGCCATTAGCAGAAACAAAGTGCAAAGAAAAAAAAGGAAAGATGCAATAAAAAGAAGTTAAAGAGCTCAGACTTTGAATTCTCAAAAATACCTGTGATCCAATTTCTCCTATACAGTTCGGATAATCTTTCATGTGCGGTTCTGATAACGAAGAGGCCAAGGTAAATGAGAATTGCCCAGGCAGCTCAGATCAAACGCTTTCCACATCCACTCAGGGGGAAAAAATGTTTTTTACTATAAATCATTTCTTCAAATGCTTATCTGCTCGAGTTGTTAACCTCTTGTATGTGGGAGCAACCAAACAGACGGTCTGAACATCGTAGTAAAATTAGAAATTTCTGTTTTGAAGCTCCTTTGGTTACACATTTTGTTGACAAACATCATCAACCCACTGATTTTAAACTTTAGTTATTGAGAAGATTCCGTCCAAGACTTATGACTCTTATAATATTGATAAGCTGTTGTTTCAGAGGGAGGCCCTTTGGATTTTAACATTAGAAACATCTATATATCTAATAGCCAACTTGCCCCCTCCGTGCGGATCGCTAAATCAGCACGGAGGGGGCAGGTGGGGGGGAGGGGGAGGTTTGTGCACACGTGGGCCAGTCCCCACGTGTGCACAAAAATGCAAAAAGTTAAAAAAAATTTCGGGGGGATGTTTAAATCCCCCCGAAAGTGCAAGAGCGTCTCCTGCGCATGCGCAGGAGACGCTCTGCAACGCCGCCGCCACCGCCTCGGAGCCAGCCGGCGGGCTGGCTGGCTGGCTGGCAGG
>NW_015163149.1:220449-226245 GCF_001447785.1 Gekko japonicus
GAAGAGCCAGTGCTGTCCAAAGACGTTTCCGTGGTCATGTAGCCGGCATGACTAAACACCAAGGCGCACGGAACGCTGTTCCCTCCCCACCAAAGTGGTCCGCTCGCCCCTGGCTTCAGTACCGGGTGAGGGGGGAAGAGGAGCTGGGGGGGAGATGGAGGGGGGTGGAGGACAGGGGGGAACCAGCAGGATGGGGGGGTACTTCCCTCCTCCTGCTGCTTCCTCCTCTGCCTCCCCCCCCCGCGAGTATCGCGGGTCCCCCCTTGTTATCTCCTAATGGCCTTCATGACCGTTTGGATTTGACTGCCTTTGTGTGATCTATTTTGCTTTTTTGTTTCCGCCTTGTAAAGATTTAAGTCATCATGACACGACAATTCTACATGTTTGCCGACTTTTTAAAATTTTGCCCCTCAGTTTACATATAAACGGGTCTGATGCAATTCTGATTTACCTTGGCCTCTTTCTTATCAGAGCCGCACGCGAAAGGACATCAGAACCGGCCCTGAGAAACTGGATCGCGGGTATTTTTAGAATCCTAACTGTGAACTCTTTTGACTTCTCTCTGTTGCATCCTTCCTTTTTGCTTCATACCTTTGTTTCTGCTAATTGGTTTATATCTCATGTGTTGCAGATATATGATTTGAAAGCCCCCTCTTTTTTCTTCTATGATCAGCTGATATAAACAGTGTCATTATTTCTGCCTTAAATAAGTCCGCTTAGATGCTGTATCACACATGAAGATGTGCTGACTCGTATTCTATAGACAGTCTCCAACAACTGTACAAGGCCGCTCTCCGATGGGACTGCAACAGAAGGTTCTGGATATAGGGTTGTTGTCAGGTCCCTTGGAGCAGCCGTGGGGGACGGGGGCTACGCTTACTGGGAGTGGGGAGGAACGGCGGAAAATAATGCAATGTGCCTACATGACTGGGAAGTAACGCGGGCATGTCAGGGGAGTGACGCTTTGGTTTCTGGGCAAAAATCTATGGTAGAATTCAGGGGTCATTTCATAGAAAAAGAGGTGCAGGAGCTCATTAGCATAACTCATTAGCATAATTTATTTGCATCACTGGAAGTGTGTCAGAAGGCAACACCCACTGCTCAGGCCCCACTGGACTGTTTTGGATTGACAGCTATTGGGGGGGGGGACGTGAAGATCTGTCCCTCACAGAGGAGGGAGAGCTTGTACCTGAATAAAACTTGGTCTTAAAGGTGCCACTGGACCGTTTTGGACCGGGGGGTGGTGGTGGGTGGGCTCTGCAACTTACCTGGCTGCTTTTTGCTCTGACTGAGGGCTGCTGGGAGCAGGGGGCGGGGCTTGTTGCATGTGCCCGCCCCCTGGGCTCTTTACCGCCGGAGCTCTGCTCCTGTGTGCTCCTGCAGGAAGTGACCCCTGGTAGAATTAGTTTCTACCATAAGCTTCTCTACAGGTGAATTAGGACAAGCATCAAAAAACAAAAGTGTCACACACACACCCTGATGACCCCAACATGCCCGCATCACTTCCAGGTCACATAGACACATCATGTTAATTTCTGGTATTCCATAAGATTTTAAAAAACCAGATGTTTATATGATTATACATGTTATAACCATGGCTAGGACTTTGTATGCAAAATATTGGAGGAAAGAAGAAGTTCCATCAAAAGAAGAAATAATTTATAAATTATTGGAAACAGGTGGAGATGGACAAACTAACTTTGCAATTACAAAATAAAAAAGAAGAAATGTTTGAGAGAACTTGGCCAAGACTATATAAACGGATTTAGGAGTATCTTCAAAGATGTTCCTTATAACCATTATAATACAATTTATTATGTATTTCAAAATATTATTCTGGTATAATCTGTTTGGGTACATAAAAGAAAGATTCTATATATGTAAAACGTAAGTAGATATAATGAGTACATGCTTCTTGTTCATTTTATGTTAGTTTGTCTGTATTTTGTAGTGTCTGTTTTCCTTTTTTTCTGTTGAAAATCAATACAAAATTTTTTTTTTTTAAATCGGGTATTCCTCCCTTTTTGCAGGGGGTAATTTCCCCCCCCCCCAGCCAGCAGAGAGGTGCGGGCTGAAAGTGGGGGTCCGTCATCCCTATCTAAAGAAGATATTGAAATGGCATATTAATGAGCTCGCGGACTTCACAGTATCATGCATTGAATGGTTATACCTCAATTGTCACACTTCACTGCACTGGATATAGGGACCGCTTTCACTCATTGCAGTGTACTGTTTGCACTGTATATATTAGCACTTGGTTTGTGCGTAGTTCAGTCTGAGACAGGATGCCGGACTAGACGGACCCTCAAGGGTCTGATCCATCATGGCTCTTCTGCCGGCCTGCTTTTTTTTGCTGGCCTGGGCACTCCTCGGCCCCACAACCGTCTGCAGTCCAGCGGCCTTACCTTGGGCAAGGTGTACCCCCTGAATTGCATCGTCTTGGTGAGGGCGTGAGGGAGGTTCATAGGAATGACATCGCTAAACCGCTGGATCTCGTGGATCACGGCCTCTGTGTACGGCATCAGGGCCCGATTCTCGACAGCTGGCACGCGGTTTTTCCCGATCACGTCATCAATTTCTTGGAACACTTTGGCTGCCGAGATAACCAGAAGACGGAGTTGGGTACGTCTATACTAGGGGTGGAGGAGAATGTCGGGGGGGGGGGGCATTGGTTCACTTTGCACTTTGGCAGTCCAGATGGGTTCATGCCGCTTTTAGGCAGAAATCATGGCCAAGCAGCCTTGCACAGCTTACAGATGAAATCTATGGCCGTCGATAGTGATGTCCATATTGGCACAGGTTGTTCAGAGTTCGGGGGTTAAAAGAAATCCTTTCCCCTAAAGCGGTGCTCGGACCATTCCCCCCCCCCCTTTGATGGTGGTGATTCAGAACGATTGGCCAATGCTTCCTCAGTGGGTGGGGTTAGGAAAGAAACTCCTGAGCGCTTGGACCCTTTTGGAAAGTGCTCAAGGCTTGTGGAAGGGGAGGGAACCAATGTTCCCTCCAAGCTGTGGAGTCTTGTGAGCAAAGGACCCGTTTTCCTTGGAGGATTTTCACAATATGAGCACCCCCAACAGGTCTTGTTCATTCAAAACACTTTAGCTTCTCTAGGTAAAGGTAAAGGTTTCCCTTGCTCGAAAGCCAGTCGAATCCGACTCTAGGGGTGCGGTGCTCATCGCCATTTCCAAGCTGAAGAGCCAGCGCTGTCCGAAGACGTTTTCCATGGTCATGTGGCCGGCATGACTAGACGCCGAGGCGCATGGAACGCTGTGACCTTCCCACCGAAGTGGTACCTATTTGTATACTTGCAATTTCTTCCTTTCGAACCACTAGGTTGGCAGGAGCTGGGGCCAGAGACGGGAGCTCACTCCGTCATGCGGCACTCGGGTCTCGAACTGCTGAACGACCGACCTTCCGGTCTGCCGTTCAGCATCTTAACCACTTGAGCCACGTATGAATAAAAACAAACATCATAAAACCGCTATTTCAAGGAATGAATTTGGAAATTCCACATTGGCTCTTTTGCGACTGAATAAAAAAATGAGTTTAACATTCAATTAATTTAAACATTTCTCTACTGGGTTTTGAAGTTTCCAGCAAAGCAGGCAAAATTGAGATCCTCCAGATAAATTTGGCAGTTTCTTCATGACCGGCCCTCCCAAAGCACCCAGTGTTAAAGGACAGTTGGCATGCTCCCCCAGGAGGGCTAGAAGGCATGGAATGGGACCGTCCCGCTCAAGGTGCATCCTTTCCATTCCCATGAGGAGGGTGTGGGCTGGGCCCCAGGAACTCTCCGGAAAGGACCCGTCTCCCATCCCTTTGGCCTGTTCTCTCCCCTCCTCCATTACCTTGTACCTCTGGATACTTCATCAGGATCAGGAATCCCCACCGGAGCGTGGAGCTCACGGTCTCCGTCCCAGCAATGAACAGGTTGAGGACGGTCATGACCATGGTCTTGAGGTGAAACTCGCTTGACGGGTTTTGGCTTTCCTATAACAAAAAAACCCCCCAAAACAGAATCACGTCCTCAACAGAACCAGCTCTTTGCTTGAAGCGAACAAGAGACCAGGCATTCATAAAAACATAAGAGAAGCCAATGCTGGATCAGGCCAATGGCCCATCCAGTCCAACACAGTGGCCAAAAATACCAGGTGCCATCAGGAAGTCCACCAGTGGGGCCAGAATTCCAGAAGCCCGCCCACTGTTCCCCCCCCAAGCGCCAGGAATACAGAGCATCACTTATCTATACCTTGTGGCTAATAGCCACTGGTGGACCTCTGCTCCAGATGTTTATCAAATTCCCTCTTGAAGCCATCTATGTGCCACCACTTCCTATGGCTGTGAATTCCATGTGCTAAACACTCTTTGGGTGAAGAAGGACTTCCTTTTATCTGACTGACAGGCCTCACAAGTTTTGAGCACTCCCAACAGATTCTTGCCTTAATCCTATCGAGTCACAACAGCCTTACAGGGCAGGCCAGAATGATCATCCACATATATATAAAACAATGGCGTATACTCAAGACCCCACAGTCCCAAGGTGCCGTCCCTCACCCAGCTCAGAAGAAGGGTACCTTTTCCATTTGGATGAGGAAACAGTCGATAAAGTCCCGGGGATCGTTGTGGTCAAGAGAGGCCGCATTCACCTTGACCCTCTCAGCCACAAAATCACAAATGTCTTTGAGGTTCCTGAATAACTGCTGGTGGGAACCTGGCAGGAACTTCATGATCCATGAAAACATCTCGTACAGCTGCGGGTAAGGACGGAAAATCGAGATCTGTCACTTTGCGCACACTAGCCCTTTGTGTAACTTCTGACATCGCAAACTGAGCCCCACGGTCTTCCCTACCCGATTGTGAAATGCTCTTCTCTGAGACGGAGCGTGGCGGTCTAGTTCCTATTGTGCCCAAAGGATGACCGCACTTTCCTCCTGGTGACCCCGACATCTGCCCCAAAGAGGTTCTCCACCTCCAGCCATTTCCCTCCGTCACTCTTGATATCCAGTTTCAGGTGGGCAGTGGAGGTAGTCGGCGGTAGCAGAACACAATTCGAGTCCATGGAGCAACAACAGAATCCCCAGCATTAGTGTGGTATATTTATTGTATATGTGTATGTATGTAATGGAACAGTCTGGGAGATCCGAGTTTGATTCCCCCGCTCCTCCACATGCAGCTGCTAGTGTGACCTTGGATCGGTCACGAGTTCTCTCAGAGTTGTTCTCTCAAGAGCCATTCTCTCAAGAGCTCTCTCAGCCCCACCTACCTCACAGGGTGTCTGTTGTGGGGAGGGGAAGGGAAAGGCGATCGTAAGACGCTCTGAGGCCCCGTTCACATGGAGGATTTGCCGCTGTAAAGGCACAAATGGCAGGCGGATTATCGGTGCGTGATCACACCGCAACATCTGGAAAGGGTAGCGCACCTGTGGGCAATCCGTGGCATCCCGCCGAAGATGCGCGGTAAAAAAACTACCTAGGAAAGTGCAGTAGTATCCGGAAACCGCGGGGCAAGGGCGGGCGTATGATCGCGGGAAAGCTAGTATCCCGTGGCTTCTGGCGCCCATCCGAGTCCCATCACAAACCACATCGTTTTCCTAAGCAGATGAATCCTCTGGCCAGCTACAATGTGTGTGTAATTAAAAATACTGTATGTTGTCTTCCTTATCCCCCATGAGTATTGTTAGTCCAAATGTTATGAGTAACTGTAAATTGCTCTGAGCCCACAGGTGTGTGGGGAAAAGCGATCAATAAATTGAAAGTATTATTATTATTATTATTATTATTATTATTGATAATGATG
>NW_015163149.1:226588-249430 GCF_001447785.1 Gekko japonicus
CCCCCCCCAAGATATAAGCTTTTGTGAGCAAAGCTCCCTTGGTCAGACACTCACAAAACTTTATACTCTGGAAAATATTAGACTCAGGTTGGGTAGCCATGTTGGTCTGAACCACATGAAAGCTGACACCCAGAATGAAACCTCATTGGTCTTAAAGGCGCCACCGGACTAAAATTCTGGAAAATGCTGATGCCCTTTAAGGTGCAACTGGACTCGAATTCTGTTCTTGGTAACTAGAACTCTCCCCTCAGAATACCAGATATTGTTGCATCTCATTCATCTTCCCCTAAAAGGTTTTTTTTAAGCTCTGTCAGGATCACGGCCTTCGGCAGTCCTCAGTGGAGTGGCCATACCTGTAGAACCTTCCAGAACAGCCGAACGGCCAAAGCAAGCCACGTGACTGACCGTGCCCTCTGTGGCCTAGGGTTGCCAATCCCCAGGTGGTGGCTGGAGGTCTCCTGTAATTACAACTGGTCTCCAAGCGACAGATACCAGTCCCCCCCTGAAGAAAATGGCTGCTTTGGAAGGTGGATGGTATGGAATTGTGCCTGGCTGAGGTACTTCCCCAAAACCCACTCCCCTCAGGCTCCACCCCACGAAATCTCCAGGTATTCCCCAACCCGTAGCTGGCACCCCCACTTCTGTAAGCACGATAGCACTCCTAACCCTTCGCCTGTCCACTGGGAAGTGTTACAAGGCCATTTTCTTGCTGAGGGGGTCAGAGCTCTGTGAAATGGACACCTTATGCCCTGGGTCCCCAAAACGATGCCTGTGGGGGGGGCATATTGTCCACCAACATTTCCTGGCACCTGACAGGTGTTTTCAGAAAGTGGGTGGGGCCACGTGGGGTTATAGGCCATTGGAAAGTTGATTGGCTGTGCGGAATTTCTAAAAACGTTGCTGTGGCAACAGCTGCCGCCCCAATACAAGGATCTTCACGATGATGGCCGAAGGTGGACTCTGGCAGCCATTTTGTGGCTGGCTCTGTCTCCCACGGCAGCCATTTTGTGGCAGCCATTTTGTCACAGTTCCAAAGGCGCCCACAGGCTCCAATAGGTTGGGGACCCATGCCCTGTGCTGAGGGTTCACAGAGCCGGAGCTGAACGCAACCCTAGGGCCTCCGCATCTTCTTCCGATTGCCTGTATGGAAAAGGGATCCGCTCACTGGAAGGCGGGGAAGCATCTTCGGTGGGATTTCGTCTCCCGTTCCCCATTCCTACCTGACCTGAGGCGGCGCTCATGCCCACAAAGTTCTCGTTTATCTTGGCCAGCAAGGTCAGGAAGTCTTTGTCCTGGTAGTCAAAGCGTCGGCCGAACACGATGGAGCAGATGACGTTGGAGACGGAGCGGCTGAGGAAGAACGTGGGGTCGAAGGCCGAGCCTGGAGCAAGGAAGAAGCCGTGAGGAGAAGCCGGGCAGCCCTTTCCCCCCCCTGCCGACAGGCTCCGCTGGGCTTGGCCTTAGCCAGCCAGCAAGGTCCCTTCCAGTGTTCCCTCTAAGCTGAGTTAGTGTGAGCTAGCTCACAGTTCTTTTTAGCCTCCGGCTCACACATTTTTTGTCTTAGCTCAGGAAGGAGGGCTCCAAATCACACTGATTGATGCAGCAGCCAAATGGCTCGCTCACAACTTTAATGCCAGTAGCCCACCAAGTAGAATTTCTGCTCACAGGACTCCACAGCTTAGAGGGAGCGTTGGTCCCCTTCCCCACTCTCATGTGTCCAGCACATTTGCTATTCTGGGGGGGGGGGGGCTGGCGGCACATCAGTCCTGTCCTATCATGCTTCTGAGTGGACACCTGAGGGAAAATGGGGGAGACTAATTCTTCAGAAAGCAAGCAAGCACCGTAGAAATAACGCAGACCACAAGTGCTCAAAAAGTCATGCAAAAAGAGTAAATTTAAATAACAAGAATAACAGAGGACCACATGTCTCAGTAAAACCAAATTACATCATATAATATACAGGTCCATGAGTAGTGCAAGTCCATAAATGGTACACAGACAAGGACGAAGACTCCAGATTGTGATCTTCGTTTCGATCAGGGCTATTTTTGGGCAGGAATACACAGTAATGGAGTTCCGGCTGACTTCAGAGTTGGCCATGCCCACTACAGCCAAAACCTCTGCGAGCGTGGCTACAGAGGGAAGGCCTGGAGAGCAACACCACCACCCCCGCAACTCCGAGGCAGGTGGGACGGGGGGGCCCTGGAAGGATCAGGGAGGCATTTAAATGCATCCCCATGCCTTCCCCGCAGCCGCAGGCGCCCGGGCAAGCCAAGGGAAGGCACAGGATGTGGCCTAATATGCTGATGAGCTGTGCTGTCAGGGTGTGGCCTAATATGCTAATGGGTTTCTGCTGTTGGGTGTGGCCTGTTATGCTTATGAGTTCCTGATACTGGCTGATTTGTTTTCAACTCCCTTCCTAACAATAAGAAGGCTTCTCTATGGGGAATGGGCAATTCTGCCCTAAAGTGAACAAACTCTCCAATAGTCGGTAAGCTAAGGATTCCTCCTACACATGGGAGATCTTGGCTGCTCAGCAGGATCACCTCTGGTTAGCACTTGGAAGGGAGGCTGCCAGGGAAGTTTTAAAGTGGCCGCGCGTAGAGTCAGTCTCACCCTCTGAACGTCTCTTGACTTGAAAGCCCTACAGGGTGGCCTTAAGTCAGCTGAGAGACCTGACGGCACGTTCCACCCCCATTATGGGAGACGGCAGAGGGAGGGGGGACTGACTGAGGTCGGAGCAGAGGTCTAGGACGAAAGGTTATGTTCCTGTCCTTTAAAATCTGAGGATTCAATATATCATACTATTTTTGATTGTCCATTTCGCGCAGCCTTACGCAAAGAATTGTTGCCAGATGACAACTCAGCCCTGCCCCACCTTCCCGAGCAGATATAAATTACCTGCCTACCATTTTTTTCTTCTTCTCACCTTGACACAGGGAGTCCTCCACCTTTCTGTGTTATACCTCTGAGGATGCCAGTCACAGCTGCTGGCGAAACGTCCGGTCCATTGTAGCCAAGACCACGGCCACACAGCCCGGAAAAAATCCACAGCAACTAATGAACTCCGGCTGTGAAAGCCTTCGACAACACATTGTTGTCATCTTTATTTCCTCGTAATCATAATTCTAATAAGGGAAAAGCTATTCAGTGGCCCCGTTCACACGCCGAATCTGCCACGGGAGAGCCACGAATGCTGGGCGGATTTTCAGGGCACGATCACACCACAGCATCTGGAAAGCATAGCGCACCCATGGCCAACCCGTGACGTGCCGCTAAAGCTGCGCAGTTTAAAAGTATCTAAACAAATGTACTAGCAAATGGTTTGCCATGGGCTGCCGACAGAATCACTCCGTGTGATCGCGCCGGCGCACAGCTTTCCCCCCGGCTGTCCTTGACGAGCACACGCTGACAGACAAAACTGCGGTGTGCCACCGTCGCATCTGATAACGTTCTGGCGGGTCTAATTGCGCCGGTGCAAAGAGCCACGCCTCCCCCCCGTGTTATCGGGCCTGTGTGACCGGGGCCAGTATTTATTAAAGGATGCTAATCCTAATATCACACCGATCGTGGCCATGTCTCTTGCCGAAGTGGCCAGAGTTAGATCTATGCTCCTGAAGGAACGATTCATATTGTTTATTATGTTTTTAAACTAACCACGCTGTGTTATCGTATGTTTTTGCACCCTACTGTTATGCCATTAAAGGTATTTGATTTTAACTGAGGGAGGCGCAGAGGTATAGGACGAGGGTTCAGGGAAGCCGTTTTATTTATTTATTTATTTATTATTTAGATTTTTATCCTGCAGCTCAGTGGGTCACCCCCAGAGGGAACCTGTAGGAGAAGCTTACAATTGGAATGTTTTGTCAGCGGATTCTCTATTTAGCAAAGAGAATCTGTTTGATGTAATGGCAGGAGGTTTTTGTTCCTGTTCCCCACTGGGGCAGAGGGAGATGGGCGAGTGGGTGCCAGAGAGCTGGTGCCTTCAGAGAAGCTCAGAGCATCAACGGATCCTACAAAGTCCCCTCCCGCTTTCCAAATATCACAATCAAGGGAGCCGGCAAAACAAGCCCCACCGTTGGTTTTCCGGAACTCCTCCACAAGGAAGTGGGCCTCTTCCTGGATCCGCTCCTCGATAGACCGCTTCCCCATCCCAAAATTGCGCAAGGTGCCGAGGGTGAACCGTCGGAGCTGTCTCCACCGCTCCCCGTTGGCAAAAGCGATCCCTGGAAGCACAAATTATAAAATGGTCAGGAGCCACCGAGAGAGAGAGCAAGAGCAGGAAAATGCGACCGAGCCCGCCCTAAAAGATAAAGTGTCCCTCACCGTTCTATCAAGTTTCAGTAATCAGAAGGGGGAAGAACTCTTAAAAACTCAGAATACAGACGTTAACTGTGGGTAAAGAAGACCTTGGGACATGGGCATTGTTCCCTCTAAGCCGAGTTAGTGTGAGATAGCTCACAGTTTTTTAGCCTCTGGCTCACACATTTTTGTCTTAGCTCAAGAAGGAGGGCTCCAGAGCACACTTATTTATGCCGTAGCCAAATCGCTCGCTCACAACTTTAATGTCAGGAGCTCACAAAGTAGAACTTTTGCTCACAAGACTCGCATGGCTTAGGGAGCATTGGACTTGTGTATCAAAAATGTGGCCCGGGGGCCGGATTAGGCCCCCGGAGGGTCTTCTATCAGGCCTGCAGTGGAACTGGCTGTCTTCTTCTTCTTCTTCCAGTTCTGCTGCTGCTGCTGCTGCATCATCGTAGGTTTGCAGCTTACAGATACACACATCTGAACAGCATACTCAAGATTTCAACAGCAGAGACATTTTGATGCAATAATTCAGAGCCAGAGGTGTCAGTTATCAGACACTGTTAAATAAACAAAATATTGCAAGACTGCTGATGTTTTAAGCATGTTTTTATTTTAAGTTAAAAAACCCCAACCCTTTGTGTTTTGTGTCCTTTATATAAAGTTTATCTCTCCGCTAGCTGGCATGACCTTTTATGACAAAGATGGGCCGGCCCGACAAGGTCTCGTTTATGTCATATCCGGCCCTCATAACAAATAAGTTCAACACCCCTGCCTTGGGACATAAAGATGGTTTCCGGCTGACCTCCCTTGGGAGGAGTGTTGGCAACTCTGAGTTGGGAAATTCTGGGAGATTTCAGGGTGGGCCCTGGAAAGGACAGGAGCTGCAGTGGCTCAAGTGGTTAAGACGCTGAACTGCAGGCTGTGGAAGGTCAGTAGTTCAGCAGTTCGAGACCTGAGTGTGCCGCATGACGGAGTGAGCTCCCGTCTCTAGTTCCAGCTCCTGCCAACCTAGCAGTTCGAAAGCAAGGAATTGCAAGTAGATAAACAGGTACCACTTCGGTGGGAAGGATCCATCCCGGTCCACTTTGGCCCAGACTTAAGATATTGGGGTACCATGGTGGCTCAGGGGATAAGACGCTGAACTGCAGGCTGTGGAAGGTCAGTAGTTCAGCAGTTCGAGACCTGAGTGTGCCGCATGACGGAGTGAGCTCCCGTCTCTAGTTCCAGCTCCTGCCAAACTAGCAGTTTGAAAGCAAGAAATTGCAAGTAGATAAATAGGGACCACTCCGGTGGGAAGGGAACAGCATTCCCTGCGCCTTGGTGTTTAGTCACGCCGGCCACATGACCACGGAAACGTCTTTGGACAGCGCTGGCTCTTCGGCTTGGAAACGGAGACGAGCACCACAACCCTAGAGTCGGACTCGACTGGCTTTCGAGCAAGGGAACCTTTACCTTTACTTTTACCTGGAAAGGACAGAGTTTAAGGAGGGGGAGGGAGGTCCACAGGGCAGGCAACACCATTTGAAGTCTACTCTCCAGAGCTGTCCTTTTCTCCTGGGAAACTGATCTCTGTAGTCTGGAGACTAGTTGTAATTCCAGGGGAGCTCCAGGCCCCAGCTGGAGAGGTTGGCAACCCGGCTTGCGAGGAAGCCCCCCTGTGGGGTGCAGCTAAAGACCACCCCAGCCCCCGCTCAGGCAGCCCTTGTGCAGCCTCCCAAGGGAGATGATGCATAAAGGGATTCGAGCAAGGATTGCAAGGATTAGCTGAGCGCACGGGGAGAGGAAGACCGTCCAGTCTCACATTTTTTAGTTCATTAAATTTAGAATGGTACTTAGAGATGAACGTGGTAAAGGTAAAGGTTCCCTTGCTTGAAAGCCAGTCAAATCCGACTCTAGGGTTGCGGTGCTCATCTCCGTTTCCAAGCCGAAAAGCCAGCGCTGTCCAAAGACGTTTCCGTGGTCATGTGGCCGGCATGACTAAACACCGAGGCGCACGGAACGCTGTTCCCTTTCCACCAAAGTGGTACCTATTTATCTACTTGCAATGTCTTGCTTTCGAACTGCTAGGTTGGCAGGAGCTGGAACTAGAGATGGGAGCTCACTCCATCATGCGGCACCCGGGTCTCGAACTGCTGAACTACTGACCTTCCACAGCCTGCAGTTCAGCGTCTTAACCACTTGAGCCACCGCAGCTCCATAATGAACGTGGAGCTGTAGTTAAATCAGCGGGTTCAGATGGGGACCTAAAACGGCTGGCTGGATTCGAGGGGAACTTAAAAACTCCTTGGTGAACGACAGTATTTATTCAAATGCAAGACTAGGTCCCCCCCCCCCAGGTAAGCCATCAAAAGGGGGTGGCTGTACTTTTGCAGACAAGTTAACAGTCATAGATTCAGGTGGGGTCGCCGTGTTGGTTTGAAGCAAGGGAACAAAGTCCGAGTCCAATGGCACCTTTAAGTCCAACAAAGTTTAAATCTGAAGAAGTGTGCCCGTGCCCAGGAAAGCTGATACCCAGAATTAAACTTTGTTGGTCTTAAAGGTGCCCGACTGGACTCAGGCTTTGTTTTGTTTTTTTAAAAAAAACAATTTATTAGGATATATTAAAAAGTTAAACATATGTCAATACTTAATTCATTAGACATCCTTTCCTCCACAATTCCCTCCCCTTTTTTCGGCTTCCCACAGTGCGGGAGCTGGTCCATGGGGTCGCGAAGAGTCGGACTCGACTGTGCGACTGAACAACAACAACACAGTGCTCCAACCTCCTCCTCCATTCTTATATTCACTTCATTCCTCTCTTTTTCATAATCCATCTCTAGGTAATTTATCTTTCAACTGTTACACAAATACATTTATCTGTTTTCTACTTCTTAAAACTTTCAGTAGTTATCAAAGCAAATCAAATTACATCCCATTGTTTTTCTAAGTACTCTTTAAAGTCTTTCCAGTCTGCAAAAAATTCTTCTGCTTCCAAATTATTAAGTTTCCTTGTCATTTTATCCATTTCCACCATAAAAAGTAGTTTTTTAATCCATTCCCCAATTTCAGGGACCTTATCTTGTTTCCAACATTGGGCATATGTCATTCTGGCAGTAGTGATCATATACCACATCAATGTCCTTGGACTCCGGCTTTGTTAAGTTACAGTCATGTCCAGTGTTCCCTCTAAGCTGAGTCGGTGTGAGAGCTAGCTCAGAGTTTTTTAGCCTCCGGCTTACACCTTTTTGCCTTTGCTCAGGAAGGAGGGCTCCAGAGCAAACTAAGCCAAATGGCTCGCTCACAACTTGAATGCCAGCAGCTCACAAAGTAGAATTTTTGCTCACAAGACTCCACAGCTCAGAGGGAGCATTGGTCATGTCCGGTACTAACACTTTTTTGTGTGCATGTGTGACATTTTGAAGGACGTTGTCTTACACTGGCATACAAGTTAGGATTAGGTCCAGTAATAAGTTTCAAGGGGGCTGTCTTACATTCAAGGGGGCTGTCTTACATTCAGGTTCACTGTCCTTTTGAGTAAACACGGTACCTTCAGCTGGATCTCTGGTGTCACAGGGGGGTGATGCTGGCCCTTATCTGGGGGGGCCGGTTGTGTGTGTGGCGCATGTGGATTTTGTTGCCTTTCCTTGGAACTCACCGAAACCCTGGACGAAGTCATCCACGGTGGCCAAGTGACCCCTGCCACTGAACTCTTCAGCGTGATCCACCAGGGCTTCCTTGACTGCCTCGTAGCCATAGAGGACGACCACCTGCCGAGGGCCCAAGTGGACCGTGAAGACGGGCCCATATTGATCTCTCAGCTGCAGGAGGAATCAGAGAAGGTCACGGGCCAGCTTTTCCCCTCTGGTGGGTTCTGCGTGTCCCAACATGCTTTATATTCATCCATCCCAGCACTGACTGTTCGTAACAGCAAAGGCAGGCCCTCACCAAGACCCTTTAATTGGAGATTCCAGGATCAAACCTGGAACTCTGTGCATGGAATGTTTCTGACAGGGCTCTTTTTGTAGAAAAACCCCAGCCGGAACTCATTAGCATAATAGGCCACACCCAACAGCAGAAACTCATTAGCATATTAGGCCACTCCCCCTGACTGCACCACTCATTAGCACATTAGGCCGCACCCCCATGTTACCAGAAGTGTGGTCATCCAGCCACACCCACCTTTTGAGTCTTATTCTGTTGACCTTGTTTGTGGTCAAAACCCAGGGCTTTTTTTGTAGCAGGAACTCCTTTGCATGTTAGGCCACACACCCCTGATGTAGCCAATCCTAATGGGTTCCTGCTGTTGGGTGTGGCCTGTTATGCTAATGAGATCCTGCTGGGCGTGGCCAACTTGGGAGCCAGCCGGAACTCCGTTCCTGTGCGTTCCTGCCCCAAAATAGCCCTGGAATGAACAGCGCTATGACCCCTGCTGTTTACAGTGGACCTCCGCGGGCCATAGTCATCACATCAGCAGAGCTTGTACCAAGAGAGCACTGTGAAGAGCTGACTGTGCGCGGTCGCCTTCGGAACTTTCACGTCCTCTGCGGAAACAGCCCCGATTAAGCAACTACCCCCGGCCAGCTCAAGAAATACCCAGATACTTTCGAGTTCCTGCGGCAGATCTCTGCTTCCACTCCCCTACCCACAAGCAACCCAACCCAATGGGCCAACTCGTGCTTGTCCCAGAGAGACATGCGCCCAGCCATCCCCGTGGCGTGCCCGCACACCTTCGGAGTGGTAACTTGATCCCCTTTCAAAGCTCTGCACCCCTTGGGAATAGGTGTGCCCAGGTAATTCAATCCCTACCCCACCTGTGCACACCCTGAGCACGTGTTCCCTGTCGCCAGAGGAGGGAATTAATCCCAATTCATCGCTGTTTGTTTGTGGCCCAGTTTCGCTTCATTTCGTAGATTCCTGACATTTCCTGGTGAGAACTGCTGGCCTGTTTATTTGGTTAGCTGGTCTCTGTCTCTGTCTCTCTCTCTCTGTCTCTCTCTCTCTCTTTCTCTCTCTCTCTCTCTCCACATTTTGCAGAAGGTACCATTAAATCTGATGAGCAAAGAACTTGAAAGTGGCATGAAGTGTGGAAGCTACCGGATCCGTTTCAAAGTGCTGGTACTTACCTTTAAAGCCCTATATGGTCAGGGTCTGACATACCTGAGGGACCGCCTTTCCCCACACATAGCCCCCACGAGCAGTTTGGTCCGGGACATAACATCGCCTGGTGATTTCAGGCCCCAGGGAGGCAAGGCTTGTCGCAACCAGAGCCAGATCCTTTTCAGTGGTGGCTCCTACCTGGTGGAATGAGCTCCCAGAGGAGATCAGGGCCCTGCAGGACCTTCTGCAGTTTCGCAGGGCCTGTAAGACGGAGCTCTTCCACCAGGCTTTTACGTAGGGGCCGCCGCTGCCACCACCACAAACGGCGTGGGTAACAACGGGGCTAGGGGGGGACGGTCCCTGGAAGACCTGCCAGGATACTGCATGGCGCCGTATTCCAACTGGTTGTACACCAGCTACAGGACAACACCACCTTTATGGAAGACCGATACCATCTTGTAAGTTCATTCGGTGACCATCTTGTTTCTTACTGAGCACCTTATTTGTGTTGATAATTGCTGGTTTTACTGTTTTTGTATGTTTTTATGCGTGGGCACTTGTTGCTCCTTGTAAGCCGCCCTGAGCCCGCTTGCGGGGAGGGCGGGATATAAATGCTAAAATAAATAAATAAATATAAATGGATCCCTGGTTATAACAGCATCCGCTTATCCTGGGACAAGTGTGGGACGAAAGCGGGGTGACCTCAATGTAATGTGGAAACAAAAAAATACCCTGAGATATTTACAGGGGTGATCTCGAGTGTCGTGTAAAATGTAAGTTTGGGGAACAGGGTTGAACCAGGATCCAAGGTCTAGTGCAGAATCACCCACAGATACGCCGTACTGACTGCAAAGTCACCCCCCCCCGAATGGCCATAAAACAGCCATAAATCTATGCAGAAGGTACCATTAAATCCGATGATCAAAGAAAGTGGCATGGAGTGTGGAGGCTACCATAAAATCCAATAATCGAAGGAAGTGAAACCAGCATGCAATGCAGAGGGGGATTTCTGTTGCAGCGCGGGTTTTGTAAAAGAACAGAGGGGAAAGGCAATGCAGGATTGGCCTCTCTCTCTCCTTCCCAAATGATAAGCACTTTGCAAAAGGGAAAAGGGTGTAATGTATTCAATAGCTGCCATTGAATGCATGATGTATGTGAAACATCTAATTGACTTGCCATGTTGAGCTTCGTCCTGGGCTAGGATCCAAATCCATCCAATTGCATTGCTAGCCCAGGAAGCACCTAGCCAATCACTTTACAGCAAGCTCCCTGAGCAGGAACGTCCGTGATTGGTCCTTATATGAACAACTGTATTGGTTGGTGTTTGTACAGTGGGTGTGGCTACATTAGCCGGGAATGTTTAAAAGCAGGACAGCTGCAATGTGAAGGCTGTTCTGGCTATCAGATGTTGATCCGTGTTGGAGTTGTGTCCGAGTTGAAGAATAAAGCTGTGTTCTTGCTGAATCACTCTCCGACTGCTTTGTTAAGCGAGCGACTTAACAAAGGGCAAACTCTGTGTTAGGGATGATTAGGAAAGGGATTCGAGAATAAAATGGCCAATATTGTTATGGCCCTGTACAGATCTGTGATGTGGCCTCCTTTGGAATCCTGTGTACAGTTCTAGTCACCCGTCTCCCCAAAAGGACACTGCAGAGCTGGGGAAAGTTCAGAGGAGGGCGACCCAGATGTTTAGGGGGCTGGAGCACCTTCCCTAGGAGACTTTCCAGTTTAGAAAAGAGGCCACTCAAGGGGGATATGATAGAGTTTATAAAAATTATGCACGGGGTGGAGAAAGTTAACCAAGAGAGCTTTTTCTCCCTGTCCCATGATACTAGGACTCAAGGGCATCCAATGAAACTGACGGGCAGTAGGTTCAGGACAGGCAAAAGGAAATACATCTTTACGCGGAGAATGATTCAAAGGTGGAATTGTAAGGATCGGGACTTCTAGATTTTGAGGCTTTCGCTAAGCGTGATCAAGTTGCACGTTTTTATAGGTTAGGTGCAGCCTGTTTGGGCCAAGCCTTAATTAAAAGCACCTGGCATAAGATGCTTTTATCAGGTTGCCAACTAGCAATGGGGATTAACCAACTGTGCCCCGATTGGCTAACGGGGGCCATGGGGGCTGACAAAAGGGAGATGCCAGACCCAAATAATATGCTAAAGAACCGTACAGCCAGGGACTGTCAGAAGTGTGATTGAGTCTTAATGCTTTGTTATTGTTAAATCTGTTTAATTTTAACTGTATTTTCCCCCAAAATGGTTTTATTCATTTTACATTAACAACAAGATTAACAACAGGATAGGCGTGTACATATAGCCTCCATATATTATTTTATACCTACAAATAAATATAGCTCTATATAGTCTAGTCTAAGGATGCTGTTTTCCAGTGTCTTACAAGTCAAACCTTATGACATGAGAGCTTAGAGTCTAATCTAAAAAGTCTAAAGAGCAGGGCTCTTTTTGTAGAAAAAGCCCAGCAGGAACTCATTAGCATAATAGGCAACACCCAACAGCAGGAACTCATTAGCATGTTAGGCCACACCCCGACAGCACAGCTCATTAGCACATTAGGCTGCACCCCCATGTTACCAGAAGTGTGGTTATCCAGCCACACCCACCTTTTGCTTGTTATTCTGTTGACCTTGTTTGTTGTCAAAACCCAGGGCCTTTTTTGTAGCAGGAACTCCTTTGCATGTTAGGCCACACACCCCTAATGTAGCCAATCCGAATGAGTTCCTGCTGTTGGGTGTGGCCTGTTATGCTAATGAGTTCCTGCTGGGCGTGGCCAACTCAGGAGCCAGCCGGAACTCCGTTCCTGTGCGTTCCTGCCCAAAAATAGCCCTGCTAAAGAGTGACACTTTCCATTACATGCTGTCCGTACAGTATGTCTATAATACCTTTCGAGATTGTTAAATGAGGTGAAGAGTATTTATTACATCAGGTCTTGTTCCTCTAGTGGTTAGATGCGCTAATCTGGGATAAACGTGTAATATCGTCGTATTCGCCTTTTAGATTTGTTTTGTTTCAGAAGGTCTGAGGATTTTTTCCATTTTGTATATGTTCCAAAGTTGTTTATACCAGAGGACGACGTTTAGATTGTTTGTGGATTTCCACGTAGGTGCTATTGAGGTTTTGGCTGCAAATAGTATATAAGCTGTTTCTTTTCCTTTGTGTCACGGATAGGGTGGTTACCCCTCTGAGGTTTAGAAGTAGAGCTTCCGGGATTTATTGTACCATTTTTATGATGTTACCCGCCCTGAGCCCGCTTGCGGGATGGGCGGGCTAAAAAGACAAATAATAAATAAATAAATAATAAATAGGAGAAGGGGAACAAGGAGGAGGAATCAGACCAGAGAGTCCCCCCCCCCCCCCCCTGGCAGCGATACCATCTTACTTTTGGCGAGTCCAGCCGTCATTTGTGAAGGAATGCAGATCTGTAGCCACCCTGACCCCAAACTGGCATTTGTTCCCATCCCATTTCTGGCAGCAGGAGACGTATGGAGTAGGGCTGGCAGGTTTCCCCCCTGCCACTTGCAAGGGATGGGGATGGCGGGAGGGGGGGGTAGGGTTGCTAGATCCAGGTTAGGAAACTCCTAGAGGTTTGGGGATGGAACCTGGGGAGGACGAGGACCTCAGGTGGGTACAATGCCCCAGAATCCGCCCTCCAAAGCATCCATTTCCTTCCTGGGAACTGATCTCTGTAGTCTGGAGATGAGTTGTAATTCCAGGGGATCCCCAGGCCCCACCTCGAGGGTTATAAACACACAAGGAACACGGCAAGGTTAGACAAACATAAAGAAACACCGCAATAGAACAAAACACACTTTTACTAATATGTACTTGCATCTTCATATATTAATCTACTTGCAATAAAGACTCTAGTCTGTTTTATACACATACAAAAACCTAAAGTACATTGTCTTTACAAATAGAAAAGTCCACCGCTACAAAGACCAACAAAGAGGAGAGCCAGAGAAGCCTTCTTTAGAATGGTTGACTTATGCACAGTAAAATTGAGAACTTTGGTTCCAGGAAAACTACGTCTGCCTGAAGAAGAATTTGTCGGAACACGCAATTTTTGCCTGGGAGGCGTGTTGCTTGCTTTGATGCTTGCTGAAACACTTTGTGTGGAAAATACAACCGCCTGCTGCATCTCTCATGCCTGCTTTGATGCCTGCTGAATTACTCTTTGTGGAGAGCATAACGGCCCGCTGCATCTCTCATCATTTATGACTGTTGCAACGTTCATTAGTCCTCTATCAGGAGCAAGATAGTCTACAGCATTGGGATAGGTCTTCGCAGCTGTGGACTTTTCTATTAGTAAATACAATGTACTTTAGGTTTTTGTATGTGTATAAGATAGACTAGAGTCTTTATTGCGAGTAAATCAATATATGAAGATACAAGTACATATTAGTAGAAGCGTGTTTTGTTCTATCGCGGTGTTTCTTTATGTCTGTCCCACCTGGAGGCTGGCATATCCCGCTTACCTTCTTGAAGGACTTCAGGATGTCGTGGGCCTTCAGTTCCAGCAAGTTGCCCAAAACGGGGAGGGGTGCGGGGCCTGGGGGGAGCTGCCTCCTCCTCGCCGTTCGGCTCCATGCTGAGATGAGAGCTAAAGTTGAGATACAAACTGTCAACAAAAGCAAGAGACTTTCGCACAGCTCCATCGTCCCCAGGAAACCCGGGCTGCTGCTTTGGAAATGAAAGAACCGGACCCCACCTAAAAATGGGACTCGTATCATAAAAGAGGGATTGGTGCAAAACCTGGAAGTTTATTTCTTTAACAGCAAACTTATCTTCTTGATACACAATTTGTGCCCAACCCAAGAAACTGGCGATAATTTGCTTCTAGCTGCCAACTACTGGCCTGTAAAATTTCTTTGGCATTCAAGATTTCGGTTTAGAAAAAAGACGACTAAAGGGGACCGTGACAGAGGTTTATAAAATTATATGTGGGGTGGAGAGAGTGGACAAAGAGAATTTTTTTCTCCCAAAATTCGAGGGAATCCAGTGAAGCTGATGGGCAGGAGGTTCAGGAAGGACAAAAGGAAATACTACTTTACACAGAGAGGGGTTAAAATATGAAATTTTCTGCCAGAGGTGGTGGGTGATGGCCACAGGAATAAACAGCTTTAAAGTGGAATTAGATTCACGGAGGATCAATGGCTAGTAGCTGTGAAGTCTTATGAGCAAAAATTCTACTTTGTGAGCCACTGGCATTAAAGTTGTGAGCGAGCAATTTGGCTACTGCCTACATTAGTTTGCTCTGGAGCTGTCCTTCCTGAGCGAAGATAAAACTGTGTGAGTCAGAGGCTAAAAAACTGTAAGCTAGCTCATACTAACTCAGCTTAGAGGGAACATCACTAGGCATGGTGATTGAGAACCTCCACATACAGAGTCACTAAACCCTCTGAATCCCAGAGCCAGGAGGCAACAGCAGGCCTCTAAGTCCTGTTGTTGGTCCTCCAGAGGAACTGGTTGGCCGCTGTGTGAGGCAGGAGGCTGGACTAGATAGATCCTCACTGGTCTGATCCAGCAAGGCTCTTCTGATGTTCTTATCAGGGGAAGGCCTCCGCCTCTCTGCCCTGTTGTTGGCCCTCCAGAGGGACTGGCTAGCCACTGTGGTAACCACAATCATCCACCCAAGAGTCGCTTTTGCTGGCCAAAGGAAAACATTTTGCCAGACCGCTCAGCCCTTTTGCCGAAACAACTTTCCAATCAGTGCCACCCCTCGACCTGCAAGCCAGCTGGGATGAACTCCCAAGAAGTAGCCGGCCTCAAGCATGAACTCTGGGCCCTGTTTGCATCTGTGCAGGAAAAAAGAGAACAGTGCAGGGCTTTTAAGGTGTGAGATTAATGAAGAAAAGACCGGGAGCCCGATCTTCCTGCGTGCTTTCAACAGAGAAGAAAAACTGGTTACGTTCTGTCCCCAGCCAAGGATTCTGCCTCTTCAGCTTTCTGTTCTGTAGAAAATAGTGCTTTGTCATTGCCCCGGTTTATAAGGGTGGGATCATAAAAGTTCAGCCCGTGTTTGCTCTTCTCCGCCTTTGGGGGAGAGTTGATAGCCGAGTCCTTGAGAAAGGGCAATGGACCGGAGAGAGTGAGAGAGAGAGCAAACACCCGGCCTCTTCACACTCGGCTGGCAGCAAAAGCCAGAAAGGGGAGCAGAGGCAGCCCCTCCTTGGGCCCTGGCATGAGAAGGAGGAATGCGCCTCTGTCTCCAGAGGAGATGGACTCCACGGCAGAAGCGGCCTCCATCCAAAGGGTCAGTGGCGGCAGCAGAAGCTGTCCAAGGAAACGGAGAGCTGGGGCCCATTGCCCAGGAGAGGGGAAGAGGAAGGTCCCCAAACACTCCAGACGCTTCCTGTTCAGTTTGGTGTAGTGGTTAAGTGCGTGGACTCTAACCTGGGAGAGCCAGGTTTGATTCCCCACTCCGCCTCCACATGCAGCTGCTGGTGTGACCTTGGGTCAGTCACAAGTTCTCTCAGAACTGTTCTCTCAAGGGCAGTTCTCAGGAGAGCTCTCTTAGCCCCACCTACCTCACAGGGTGTCTGTTGTGGGGAGGGGAAGGGAAAAGAGATTGTAAGCCACTCTCAGACTCCTTTGGGTACTGAAGGGTGGGGTATAAATCCAATCTCCTCCTCCTCCTCCTCTTCCTCCTCCTCCTTTTCTTCTTCTTCTCAAGATCCAAAACTGGAATGCTTTAGAATTGTTGGCATTTCATGACTTGATTTGGACTGTTCTAACCCGACCGCTCAGCAATTTCATGGAGTGCCCGCGAGTTCTTGTATTGTGAGAAAGTACTTCTTTCTCAACCTGCTCTATCTCATGCATAATCTTGTAAACCTTGATCATGTCACCCCTCAGCCATCGTTTCTCCAAGCTAAAGAGCCCCAAGTGTTTTAACCTGTCTTCATAGTGATCCCTCAAGTACCCAGTCAGAGACCATCCAGGGCTTGACAGGTAGCAACCAGGAACCATCCAAACACCAGCTGTACAGCTGTAAAAAAACCCAGAGCAAACATCTTCGGCTGGCATTAGAGTCATTTGCTGCCAAACCAAACAGCCCCCGTGACTGGATTGTGAATGATTGCCATAGTCAAATCAAATCTAATCAAATTTACTAATATGGTTCGTGACCAGCACAAGATCAGTTACAGCAACGGTGGCGGCTACAAGCATGGACAGCTTCAAGAGAGAATTAGATAGGCATATGGAGCAGAGGTCCATCAGTGGCTCTTAGCCACAAGGTATAGATAGGAACTCTCAGTCTGGGGCAAGGGATGCTCTTTATTCTTGCTGCTTGGGGGAGGGGACAACAGTGGGAGGGCTTCTGGTGTCCTGGCCCCACTGCTGGACCTCCTGATGGCACCTGGTACTTTTGGCCACTGTGTGACAGAGTGTTGGACTGGATGGGCCATTGGTCTGATCCAACATGGGCTTCTCTTGTGTTCTTATTAGAACGGATAGAAGGAAGTCCTTCTTCACCCAAAGAGTGATAAACACATGGAATTTACGGCCACAGGAGGTGGAGGGGGCTACAAGAATGGATGGCCTCAAGAGGGAATTGGATAAGCATCTGGAGCAGAGGTCCAACAGTGGCTTTTAGACACAAGGTGTAGGTAGGAACTCTCGGTCTGGGGCAAGTGATGCTCTGTATTCTTGGTGCTTGTGGGGGGGGGGCAACAGTGGGAGGACTTCTGGTGCCCTGGCCCCACTGCTGGACCTCCTGAGGGCACCTGGTATTTCTGGCCACTGTGTGACACAGTGTTGGACTGGATGGGCCATTGGCCTGATCCAACATGGGCTTCTCTTACGTTCTTATGAATTTTAAGAAATATACGATATTAAAATTACTGAATGGCCTATGCACTCTTAAAATCACAGAGCATTGAACAAAACATCTACATTTTAATGGTGCAGCTACGTTCTGTGTTAATTCCCTGCAAACTGATTGCCAAAGCTGAACACTGTAAGTCCGTCTGTTGAACATGACTGATGCAAAATTTGGGGCGTCCCTAGCAGCAACCGGCACTTTAAATTGTGCCCTGCAACGAAGAGGCAGACAGAGAAGAAGCTCTTTTGCCACTTGCAAGATACAGTCCCTGCAGTTTATTGCCTGGAAGCAACGCCTCTACCATGCTTTAGACTCATTGCAACTTCTGGAGATTCTTCAGAGGTCTTAATTTCAAACATGTAATGCAATAGCATTTAGAATTTCAGTGTTCAAAGCACTTTATGTCTCTTACCACAATAAACATAACAACACTGTGCTGCCCCAGCCAGCGTTAATGTACCTTTAAGAGTAGTTGCACCTGGGAATTGGAGTTCACAGTTAGGGGTCCCAGAAGCTTCCCTCTGACTGGCTCATTAAGAGTAATTTCCTGAGCTCAGAGGCGCAAAGGTAGGAGTTTTATTGTTCTTTTCCGTTTCTTTGTCCATCAACCCTTACTGCAAGGAGAGGGGAAGCCCATCTCTTTTCTCACCGCGGCCATAGCATTGACCTAGATCAGAAAGATGTAACGCTCTATACAGAGCTATCAGTTCGATTGTGAGTAAATGATCTACTGAATGCATGTGAAGTTAAATAAAGATGATTTAAGCTCTCTTCAGGGGCTGTGCGTTAACTCACACCTGGAAAGCGTTTGCCTCAGCTGCAAGCTCACGCTAGACAGGACAAACACACCTCTGAGGTAGGTTGGTATTATCCCCAGGAGAGCTTAAACCAAGCATGGTGGCACATCAATATTTTAGGGAGGAGCATAAAGCAGTGAGATTCTGCAGCTTCCAACTGGTCGGTGGGCATAGTTCAGATTTTGCTGTATTTTGCATTTCACCGTTGATTAACACATGGAAGGTTCACATCATCTGGCTTCAAATCAAGCCAACTCATGCACACACACACCCTGCATCAGTCCAAGGCTACCA
Organism: Gekko japonicus; assembly: GCF_001447785.1. Lineage (NCBI taxonomy): Eukaryota > Metazoa > Chordata > Lepidosauria > Squamata > Gekkonidae > Gekko > Gekko japonicus. Next base: position 244,909 of record NW_015163149.1, read on the forward strand.
AATACTGAATGCCGCTGCATGTCACCTAAAATGCTCTTCGGTGTTAAATATGATTGCATGCATTCCAGAGGTCAAATGCAGCAGATCACTGTAAGGGATCTTTAAGTCACCTCGCAGGTCCCCTGCTTGTTTATCAGTTCCTTGAAATATCCCCTCCTCCTGAGCTTTGCTTTGGCCATAATATCTGCAGGTAGGAAACTGAGGCTGGGAGGGAGCAGCTTGCCCGGATCAGCTGGGGTCAGGGCCCCGCTCTGCGTGCCGTCTCAGCAGCTGTCTCCCTCCCATGTGGCAGGTCAGCTCAGTTCAGATTTCTTTTTGCCACTGATTAACTCCTGATGGGCTCACCCAATGCCGTTGCTGACAAGCAGTGGAAGAAAGGTGAGCCTCACGTTGTGAGAAGCAAGCGGAGAGAGGGGTGGAGGCGGGCCAGTCCCTGGCAGGGCAAGTGAGGAAACTCTGAAAAACTGGCTTAGTCTGCACACAAAGGCTGGATTTGCGGAGGAGCCGGGTAAACAAAGAGGCCGGTGGCAACTGAAGGCCACGTGAGTTTGCGATGGGGTCGACGTTCGTGACTCGGGAGCTCAGCCTCACAAGACTCGGCGTGTTTTCGTGGCTCAAGTGGGCCAGCCCTGTCCTACAACTCCTCTGGGAGCTCATGCGTCGTTTTCAGCTCTCTCTGAGATTTCTGTTTGTTTTCCGATTTCTGAAGTCCCAGCCCTGTTGCGCAGTTCAGTGGACGCCCCGTTCTGTCGGTTATAGGTGACTCACACACACTGTAATCTGCCTTGACTCTCAGCAAGGCAGGCAGACTATGAATAACATAACATAACAGCAGCAGGAACAATAATAAAAACATCACGATACTTTTGATTTATTGGCATTCACCACAGAATAGAAGCCCTCTGATAGAAGCCCTCTGGGGGCCTGACCTGGCCCCTGGGCCGCACATTTGACACCCCCTGGTCTACAGCATTGGAACCTGTCTCTGTAGCTGTGGACTTTTCTCCTAGATATATAATGTTCTTTAGGTTTCGTACTTTGTGAAAATCAAGACTCATGATCGTGGGGCCATTTCCCCAGAAAAGCTGGTGCGGAGCGCAAGCCGCCAAATCCATTCTCTTCCCTGAGTAAACAACAGCTGGATCTTCCCCTGTTGCGCAGTTCAGTGGACGCCCCGTTCTGTCGGTTATAGGTGACTCACACACACTGTAATCTGCCTTGACTCTCAGCAAGGCAGGCAGACTATGAATAACATAACATAACAGCAGCAGGAACAATAATAAAAACATCACGATACTTTTGATTTATTGGCATTCACCACAGAATAGAAGCCCTCTGATAGAAGCCCTCTGGGGGCCTGACCTGGCCCCTGGGCCGCACATTTGACACCCCCTGGTCTACAGCATTGGAACCTGTCTCTGTAGCTGTGGACTTTTCTCCTAGATATATAATGTTCTTTAGGTTTCGTACTTTGTGAAAATCAAGACTCATGATCGTGGGGCCATTTTCCCAGAAAAGCTGGTGCAGAGCGCAAGCCGCCAAATCCATTATCTTCCCTGAGTAAACAACAGCTGGATCTACCAGCACTGACCTAAAGCGCAACTTCCAGTGGTCAAATGTAAGTCATAAGGGAACGGGGAGTTGCCAGAACCATCACGTGGGCTTCCGCCTGTTGCCTCCACATTCTGGAGGCCCAGTTTATGAGTCACTCGGTTCCCACCCACCCCCACCCCCGCAAATGGCTCAGGCAAGGACCAAGGCTCCCTCTAAGCTGTGGAGTCTGGTGAGCAAAAATCCTACTTTGTGAGCTGCTGCTGGCATTAAAGTTGTGAGCGAGCGATATGGCTACTGCATGAATTAGTTTGCTCTGGAGCCCCATCCTTCCAGAGCTGGGACAAAAACCTGTGAGCCGGAGGCTAAAGAATTGTGAGTTAGCTCACACTGACTCAGCTTAGAGGGAACACTGGCAAGGACCCCTCCGCTTGTGGGGCTTCTCGGCTTTCTCTCTCTCTCTCTCTCTCCGTTCAGTTCAGTTGCTCGCCGGCCACTTCCCTAGGACTCAATGCAGGCTGTCATTAAAAAGCAGAGAATCAAGTATATAAGGAAAAAATATAATAAAAGTGTATTCTTGGGTACTTAAAAAAAAAAAGAGCAGAGAATCTAATTAAACATACTGGGTTCGACACACGAGTAGTGATCAGTTCATGCTTTATTCGTGATTTCAGCAAGTAGAAAGAAGACTGAGAATCCCTGACCAAAGCCAGGTATTTATGCATGCAAAAGGTTACACCCCAAACACACACTCACTCCCATGATAGGCTATTTACATTACATTTAGGGATGCCAAGTCTGGGTTGGAAAATACCTGGAGATTTTGGGGGTGGAGCCAGGAGAGGGTGTGGTTTGGGGAGGGGAGGGGCCTCAGCATGGCACAATGCCACGGAGTCCACCCTTCAAAGCAGCCATTTTCTCCAGGGGAGCTGATTTCTGTCGGCTGGGGATCAGTGGTAAAAGCAGGAGATCCCCAGGCCCCACCTGGAGGTTGGCAACCCTAATTACATTGTTATTCCATTGGTTTACTCTAGGATCCCTGTCTCATTACGGTCCATTCTAGGATCCTAGTCAGCTATTGTTATGGATCTTCAAGCTCTGTCCGAATTAAGCATCAGCCGAAGTATGGTCTAGGCTCAATAAAGGTAAAGGTAAAGGTTCCCTTGCTCGAAAGCCAGTCGAATCCAACTCTAGGGTTGCGGTGCTCATCTCCGTTTCCAAGCCGAAGAGCCAGCGCTGTCCGAAGACGTTTCCGTGGTCATGTGGCCGACATGACTAAACACCAAGGCGCATGGAACGCTGTTACTTTCCCACTGAAGTGGTACCTATTTATCTACTTGCAGTTTCTTGCTTTCGAACTGCTAGGTTGGCAGGAGCTGGAACTAGAGACGGGAGCTCACTCCGTCATGCGGCACACTCGGGTCTCGAACTGCTGAACGACCAACCTTCCACAGCCCGCAGTTCAGCGTCTTAACCCCTTGAGCCACCGCAGCTCCTAACCTAGGCTCAATACATTACACTAAAATACCCCAGAAACCCCTTTTTCAAAATGTCACTCATCTATTTCAGACTAGAGTTTCGTCACATTTGATGTGAAGCAAAGGCCTGAACGGAGCAACGTGGTCGCCACGTGGCCGCCTGCTTCCATCCCGTTCTCACGGAAACATCCCATCAAGGTTGAGTTGCCAACTCTTGGTTGGGAAATTCCTGGAGTTTTGGGGGTGCAGACTGGGGAGGGAAGGGGGGCACAACGCCACGGAGCCCACCCTCCAAAGCCGCCATTTTCTCCAGGAGGAACTGATCTCTGTGGTCTGGAGACGAGTTGTAATTCTGGGAGATCTCCAGGCCCCACCTGCAACAAACGCACAGGAGACACGGGGAGGTTGAGCAAACGTAGAAAAGCACTGTGTTGGGACTTCCCCTTGAATTGTGTGATATTATTCTGCAATGAGTTTGGTTTTTTGGTCATGTATGTAAAGCTGAGATTTCCCATCGAATTTTGTAATGCTAATGTAACGTAATGTAAAGTCATGTACGGCTGCGAGAGTTCTGGACTATAAGGAAGGCCAAGCGCCAAAGAATAGATTCTTTTGAACTAGGGTGCTGGAGAAGACTCATCTTGAGAATCCCCTGGACTGCAAGAAGATCAAATCAGTCAATCCTAAAAGAAATCAACCCTGACTGTTCCCTGGAAGGCCAGATAATGAAACTGAAGCTCAAATACTTTGGCCACCCAATGAGAAGGGAGCCCTCACTGGAGAAGAAGACCCTGATGCTGGGAAAGATTGAAGGTCAAAGAAGACGGGGACGGCAAAGGATGAGATGGTTAGACGGTGTCATCGATGCAACGAACATGAAGTTGAGCCAACTTCAGAGGATGGCGGAAGACCAGAAGGCCTGGCGGGAGCTGGTCCATGGGGTCACGAAGAGTCGGACTCGACTGTGTGACTGAACAACAAATGCTGTTAAGACTGTAATACTGTTATTTTACAATCTGGTTCAGAATCCAAGCAATTAGTTTCATCATAGCCAGGGGTCTTTTCCTAGAAAAAGAGTTGCAGGAGCTCATTAGCATATGGTTTAAAGTTTAAACCCCTTCTCACTAGAGTTGGGCCACAGCAGGAGGAAAGAGGGAAGGAAAGAGAGAGAGTAGAGAGAAGGAAAGAGGGAAAGAAAGAGATGGAAAGAAAGAAAGGAGGAAAAGAGAGGAAGGAAGGAAGAGAAGGGAAACAAAGAAAAGGAGGGAATGAAAAGGAAATGAGGGAAAGATGGCAAAGAGATGGAGGGAGAGAGGGAGTGTCAGCAAGCTGCCAAATTTCTTTTATTTTGGTTTTCCCATGTATGCGCTTGATTGCTTTCGCTTTCATATGTAGACCTGTTGATGTGCTTAATTGCTTAGCTGCTGGAACGAGTATATCTCTCAAGGCCACAGGTCGTTGCTGGATAGTAGCTTTGGTGATCTCACGGTGGG
>NW_015163149.1:249750-253071 GCF_001447785.1 Gekko japonicus
CCTGGCCCCAGGCAGGCAGGGGTGGGGAGAGGCAGGGAGGAAGCAACTTACCCTCCCTCTTCTTCTGCCTCCTCCTGGCTGAATGAGGGCCGGAAGCGGGGCGGCCGGAAGCAGGGGGCGGGGCTTCGTCATGTGCCCCGCCCCCCGGTACCTCACCCGGGGGAACTGCGTTCCCCCGCGTTCCCCCCCGAAATGACCTCTGGCCGCCACCACCATTTGCATGGGCTCCTGGGCTGCCAGAGCAGTGCTCCGGCGTGCTCCGGCCCCAAAAGACCCCTGATTTCATAGTTATAGGTATTAACTCTGCGAGATGTTATAAGTACTGTTCCTTTAAGTCGCTGTGATGCTTGCTCTATCTCTTTTTGGAAAGCACAACAGCCTGCTGCATCTCTCATCATTGACGACTGCTGCATCTCTCATCAGTCTCTCATCACACGCAAGGCAGTCTACAGCACTGAAACCTGTCTCTGTAGCTGCGGACTTTTCTACTAGATATATAAAGTTCTTTAGGTTTTTGTAGAAGAAGAAGAGGAGGAGGAGGAGGAGGAGGAGATTGGATTTATACCCTGCCCTTCACTACCCGAAGGAGTCTCAGAGTAGCTGACAATCTCCTTTCCCTTCCCCTCCCCACAACAGACACCTGTGAGGTGGGCAGGGCTGAGAGAGCTCTGACAGAAACTGCTCTTTTTCAAGGACAACTCTTGTCAGAACTATGGCTTGCCCAAGGTCATCCAGCAGCTGCATGTGGGAATGATGTTAAAGGCCGCCCCCTAATTAAAAGCCTGGTGGAAGAGCTCCGTTTTACAGGCCCTGCAGAACTGCAAAAGGTCCCGCAGGGCCCTGATGTCCTCCGGGAGCTCATTTCACCAGTAAGGGGCCGCCACAGAGAAGGCCCCGCCCCTCGTTGTGGCCAGCCTGGCTTCTTTCAGGCCTGGGAGAACCAAGCGATTTTGGGATCCCGATCTCAGTGCTCTCTGGGGGGCATACGGCTTCCCCATAACATTCCTTTCCTGGAGGCCTGGAGCCAAGAACTGTCAAATGGAAGCAACCCTCAGGAGGGCTCGGCCAACCAGCCTAGCCCAAGTCCCGACTACCTGCCCCGCTTCAATCCCAGCTCCGAGAGAGATGATTAATAAAAATAACACAGCGTGAGTCCCTCCCACCCCGTAACATTGCGAGAAGCACCGACCGTCAAAAGGGCTAAGATACAACTTAGGAATCCGCCTCACCGGCAAGAGGACGCGGACTCGTTGTCTGGACTAAATATTCACAACACTGATTAACTAGGAAGGAGTCTATTATATTTGGCAGGAGTTTATAAGATTAAATACGCAAGATGTTTGCCCGGGGCTATTGCGTAACGACAGAAGGCGGTGCCGAACCGATGCCTGAATATATACATTGAACCCGGGCAAAATGAGTCAGGCGGCCACAGTGGGGAGAGAAGGAGGAGGACCGGGGGGCCAAACGTCCACCATGGAGCTGGCGAGCGCGCTCACCGTCATCCTGGCCATCTGCTTGGTGGTCATCACGGCCAAGAGGAAAATGTCTTCCCACGGGAGGCTGCCCCCCGGGCCCACCCCCCTGCCTCTGATTGGGAATTTCCTGCAAATCAAAGCTGCAGAAACCTGCAAATCTCTCATCAAGGTGAGTTAAGAGAACCCGTGAATAGGCCGTGCAAAGAGGCATCGCCGGCTTCATTCAGCTTCGAGGGAATTGCCGGGGTTTGTGGAGGGGGACAGGATGCAGGTTTGCAAAATTATTCACAGGTTGGAGAGAGTGGACAGAAAGAACTTTTACTCAGCCTTCCACAATACTAGGGCATCCGAGGAAACTGATGGGCGGTGGATTCAGGCTGGACCAAGCAAAGACAGCTTTTTAAAACAGTATTAGAGAGATTCATGGAGGAGAGGTCCATCCGTGGCTACTAGTCATGGTGGATAAGGGGAACCTCCACACTCAAAGGCAGTCAGCCTCTGAGCCCCAGAGCCAGGAGGCAACATCAGGAGAAGACCACAGCTTCTGTGCCCTGTTGTTGGACCTCCAGAGGAACTGGTTGGCCACCGTGTGAGACGGGAGGTGGGACTAGAGGGGCCCTCACCAATGTTCCCTCTAAGCTGTGGAGAGTCCTGTGAGCAAAAATTCTGCTTTGTGAGCTACTGGCATTAAAGTTGTGAGCGAGCGATTGGGCTACTGCCTACATTCGTTTGCTCTGAGAGCCCTCCTTCCTGAGCTAAGACAAGAATGTGTGAGCCGGAGGCTAAAAAACTGTGAGCTTAGCTCACACATGACTCAGCTTAGAGGGAACACTGGCTCACTGGTCTTATCAGGCTGCTGTTTTCCCTTCACCCTGCCCTTTGCCTTCTATCCACCTCTCCAAAGGTTTGTCGACCCCTTTTCAGACCCCTCCGCCAACCACATGCCTCTCTGTACCTTCCTCTTGGTCTCCCTCCAGCCGGATAAATGTTGCTCTCTCCTTTGGCATCTCATTCCTTTGCCCGCTTCTCTTCTGTCTCTTCTTCTGTTTACGTTGACCGCAAAGGGCAGGAAAGGGTCTGCCAGTTCTCTCTCCCTGGAGCAATTTCACTTGGCTTGCCTCGTGGAACTCTTCAGCGTGGCATTCTGGGAACCCAAAGTGCCTGCCTGCTCCTCTCCCAGTGGAAGCTGGGCAAAGGACAGAATTTGTTAGATTGGCTGATCTGACTATCTGTACGGCCAGCTTTGCCGACTGGCTGCCGGGAAGAACAGGAGAGGCGGTGGAATGCTTGCCTGGCAAGGGGTGGATGCCACAGAACCCATCCGTTGTCGCACTAAAACCGGCTGCCCACTTTGCAGGGTCGTTGTCAGAATCCAGGAGACTTTGTGCGTCTGAGGAAGGGGTCCCTTGCCCAGGAAAGCTTCTGCTTCGAGAAATCTGTTAGTTTTTAGGTGTCCTCTTGGAGCTAAAGGATAACCCTTGGGACACTCAGGAATGGCGAGAAGATGTGGAGAGGCAGGCAGGTACAAATCCTCTCCACAAACAGACAGAGATAATTCCTTTGCTTCCAAATGCTCTGGCAAACAAAGGTGTTCCTTTATGACAGCCCCTTTTGAAAGCTTTATCGTGGAAATCTGGCCTTCGGCTGCCGTTTGGTTTCCTAGCAAACCCCTTTCCCCCCTTCCCAGTTTGCTCCCTTTCTTCCTTCTCTGTCCTCAAGTAATTCGTTCACTCAAATGTGCACTAAGAGGAACCCCCCCTCTCTCACCCTCCCCCCCCAGTATTGGTTCCAGTATTTTGCAAGGGTCTATTCTTGAAATCACTTCTTTACCTTTGTTCTCCTT
>NW_015163149.1:253082-257321 GCF_001447785.1 Gekko japonicus
GAAAGAGTGAAACAATATCTCCCCGTCAGATGCAAGGGGCTGTGTTTCCTAGGTGACGAAACGTTTGTGTATGTCAGCACAACAGAGATTTTCCCAGAAATTTTGTAGATATCACACTTGTTTTCGTTCTGCCTCAGCTGCACGCAGAACACTCTTGGGAAAGTGTCTGCAACCGTTGGTGTCGGCAGGATCGAAATGAACACTGCCGGAAAGGAAAGTTTATTCACTTCCATATAATTCTGTCCTGAGCTTTGATACAGGAAAATCGGACTGGGAACCTTGCAACGCCTGGGCTTGGCCCTGGAAGGCAAGATCCGAGGTCCTCTTTGATCGTATCTCAGTGTACGGATCAGGGCTTCCGAGTCACAGAGCAGAGAGCTCAAAGCAGGCTTGACCCCTGGCATTTCTGCTGGGCAGCGGGGAAACGCCTGGGAAGAGAACCAATGAGCTTCAGTGGTTCATACCAAAGGTCTGTCTGATAAGGACCCAGTCTCCGACAGTGAATCCCGCAAAGCTTGCAATACGGAGCTCTTCCGCCTGCAAAACGGAGCTCTTCCGCCAGGCTTTTGGAGCTGCCCCCCCCCACTGTTATTACCATTGGGAATGCCAACTGACATCGTATGGCGAAGAGCCCTGACCCACTGGACCCCTATCAACTGCCTGAGCCGATTCCCCCCTTTATGACGTCTGAAGTACTTTACAGCATCTGAAGCAGACCAGCAATACCAACGAGTGAGATTAGCGTTTTATTATTATATCTGGTTTCAATACAGTAGTTTAAAGTTGTATTTATTATCCGTATGTAATTTGGAATTTTGTCTGTTGTTAGCCGCCCTGAGCCGGCCTCGGGCGGGATAAAAGTTTAACAGACAGATACATAAATAAAATAAATAAGGTCTCAAGGCAGGCAAGATGCAGACGGACTCTCCGATCCTTCTCCCCAGCACCTGTCGACTATGGCTCGGAGCGCGGAGGTTCCAGTTTTCTTTCAGCATGCCTAGTGGCTAGTAACCACTGATTGGCCCCTGGGCTAGGGCTTCCAGCTCCAAGTTGGAAAATTGCCGGAAGTTGGGGGTGGAGCCTTGGGAAGGCAGGATTTAGGGAGGGGAGGGACCTCAGCAGGATACAATGCTATTCTCTCCAAAGCAGCTATTTTCTCCAGTTCCGGGCCCGTAGCCAGGATTTTGTGGCTTGTGGGGCAAATTTTTTTTTCTGGTGGGGCTGAAGTTCTCAGTGCAGAAAGAAAAGCCCTTTAGCCAATAGAAAGCTGTGACCAGGATAGACCTCAAAATTGCAAGCTGTCAGCCACTTTAGATGACAGTTCTCAGCTGCTGCAAGTTAATCACTTCTGCCAGCCTAAGCAAGAATTCTGAGAAGGAGCCGGCAGGTGGTGGGGAGGACTTCTATAGTTGAGAAAGCTAAGACTTAGGCAGAAAAAAACTCTCTAAAAGGAGACCAGAGTTAGAAGGGATCCTAGAGGTCACCCACTCCAACCCCCTTGCTCAGTGGGGGAATTCGTCAACTGCAGCACCACACTCTGCTTAAAGGAGCACATGCCTTTAAAAATGGTTTTAAATTATTGAAAAAAGCAATGAAGGAGAAATCCTTGTGGGGCTGTGGCCTTTAAGGAAGGGGACGGAGCCCCTAAAACCCTCCACTGTATGGTTGCAGCTCCAGGAGATCCCCAGGCCCCACCTGGAGTTTGGCAACCCTACACCCGGCCCTCCTCCAAAAGGGCATCGATGTCAGCGGCCATTGCAGCCGGGGCAATGAATTCTGTGTGCGTGAATTCTCCAATGTGAGAAGAAAAGAATAGCAGGGGACAGAAATGGTTCCATTATCTAAAATTAAAAAAACCCCTTTGCTCTTGTTTCTTGTGCAGCTAAGTGAGAAATATGGCCCCGTGTTCACGGTCTATCTTGGAAATCGCCCGGTGGTTGTTTTGTGTGGTCACGATGCCGTGAAGGAGGCCCTGGTGGACAAGGCGGAAGAATTCAGTGGAAGGAAGACCATGCCCACCTTGGAACGAACCTTCCGCGAACATGGTGAGGCGTCCATCTCGGCCTCTCCCCCCCCACACACCCAGGGCACCCCAAGCTTTGATTCTGTCCTGGCTGCTGTGACGTCATCTGGGTCCCCTTCTCTCTAGGCGTAGTCTTTGCCAACGGGGAGCGCTGGAAGCAGCTGCGACGGTTCTCCCTCACCGTCCTGAGGAATTTCGGGATGGGGAAGAAGACCATTGAGGAGAGGATCCAGGAGGAAGCTCAGTTCCTGCTGGAGGAATTCCGGAAGACCAATGGTGAGAGTGCTGAGAGCCACGCCCCCTGGGGGGAGGGGTTTTGGGGCTGCACATGCCCAGATGGGCTCCCTTTGGAGGAGGAGGACAGTGGAGACTTGGGGCACCTTTGTTGGACTTGTGTTATGTACCGGTGGAGCTCAAGGGGGACGCATGGAGACACTCGGATTGGGGCAGCAGATCTAACACTCCCCATCAAATCCCCCAAAAGAGAGAGGGAGGGAGGGAGAGAGACCGATCCTGCACGCACATGCGCACACGCACACACCAATGCTCCCTCTAAGCTGTGGAGTCCTGTGAGCAAAAAATTCTACTTTGTGAGCGAGCAATTTGGCTGCTGCATAAATTAGTTTGATCTGGAGCCCTCCTTCCCAAGCGAAGACAAACGGTGTGAGAGGCGGAGGCTAAAAAACTGTGAGCCCGCTCATGCTAACTCAGCTTAGAGGGAAGGCTGGCACACACATGTCTGCCAGTGGTTCAGCCAACTCTCAGCAAAGTCTGCCTACTTCTTCTCTCTGTCTCCCAGGTTCTAAACGCTGCACTTCCTTTTCACACTTGAGTCCCCAAGTTTTTGGCCAGGCCTGTGCCTTCCAGAGCAGACCTTCGCTTCATTTCCTGGGAGTGAACAGCTTCCTTGGCTGCTGCTTTCTGCCAATCCCAGCTGCTGCCAAAGGACTGATAGAAGCCAGGCAGACAGGGTTACCAGGTGTCCGGGACTGACCTGGACAGTCCAGTATTTTTCACAGGCGGTCTGGGGGAAATAAATTTAGGTGGGTAGCCAGATTAGTCTGAAGCAGCAGAGCAAAGTTTGAGTCCAGTCAGTGGCACGTTGACCAGCAAAGTTTTGTTCCTGGTCTAAGCCTTCATGTGCACACACACTTCTCGAGAGCTCAGGCCTTGCAACGTCCTTCCGGGGTTGCTGAGAGGCTGTTCTGCAGCCCCCCCATCCCCCCCCCCCGTGGCGGCTTCATGCTGTTTCCTGGCAGTTCAGCATCCTCCAACTGGGCTAAGCAGAAGCTGCCACCACGACGGTAGAATGGCGGCAACTCACCTACTTACCCAAGTCTACGCCAGGTCTTCTTTACCCATTTCTTGAGCCAATGAGATGATGAGGAGGAGGAGATTGGATTTATACCCCATGGCCCTTTACTACCCAAAGGTGTCTCAGAGTGGCTCACAGACTCCTTTTCCTTCCCTTCTCCACAGCAGACACCCCCTGGGAGGTAGGTGGGACTGAGAGAGCTCTGTCAGAAACTGCTCTTTTTCAGGGACAGCTCTTGTCAGAACTACGGCTTGCCCAAGGTCATCCAGCCGGGTGCAAGGGGAGGAGGTGTGGGGAATCAAACCCGGTTCTCCCAGATTAGAGTCCGCGCACTTAACCGCTACACCAAACTGGAAAGATGGGGGCAAGCGAGCGATTTCCTGCCTACCAGGAAGGGGCCCGCCCTCCTGCCTTTCCTCAGACAATGCAAAACTGAATTGTTCCAGAGGGACTCTCTAGACAGGCAATAGGGCCACACTGTAGACATGATTCACAAAGCTACATGCACAAATTATTAGGGACTTTACAACTGCCTGTGGCTTGCTGTAAGCAGGATCCCGCTGTATGATTTTTGCATCATTGAATGTGACGTGTTAAGACTTTTGCTCTGCTTCAGTTCTGGGGGTTTTTTTTAGACTTCCGGTCGGTTCTACAACCCTAATCCTATTGCATTGACTACTGAATGTCCTTTTGATACTGTCCATGGGTTTTTTTGGCAAAAATACTGGAGTGGGTTGCCATTTCCTTCTCCAGGGGATGGCGGAAGACAGGAAGGCCTGGCGTGATCTGGTCCATGGGGTCGCGAAAAGTCGGACTCGACTGTGCGACTGAACAACAACAACGGAATGTCCTGTGCTGTGTTTGGGGTCGCCAGACCCCCGGGGGTGGTGGGGGTCCCCCA
>NW_015163149.1:258769-262713 GCF_001447785.1 Gekko japonicus
TGCATCGCTTATTGAATTCCCCCCCCCCCGCTGGTCGATTGTATTGGCTCATTCTCTGTCATCCACCCTGAGTCCAGATGAGAAGAGTGGACTATAAATTATTTGTGTGTGTCTCTGTGTGTGTGTGTGTGTGTGTGTGTGTACACAATGGAGCTGTGGGTATAGAATACTCCTGAGGCTGGAGTCTGTATCTTCCAGTCGGAGACTCCGCAAAACGCGGGACCTTGACAATTAGTCTTTTCATCTGCCATCCACCGTGCTCAGGTGGGTCTTCTGAAATACAAGGCAGTTCAGCTGAGATATTCACCTCCTTCCTCCAACATGGAAGACATCCAAGGATTTCACAGCTGGTTTGAGATTGGGATGGTTTTTGAGAGCCAGTTTGGTGTCGTGGTTAAGTGCGCGGACTCTAATCTGGGAGAACCGGGTTTGATTCCCCCACTCCTCCACTTGCAGCTGCTGGATGACCTTGGGCAAGCCATAGTTCTGTCAGAGCTGTCCTTGAAAGGGCAGTTCTGGAAAGAGCTCTCTCAGCCCCGCCTACCTCACAGGGTGTCTGTTGTGGGGAGGGGAAGGGAAAGGAGTTTGTCAGCCGCTCTGAGACTCCAAGTGAAGGGCGGGGTATAAATCCAATCTCTTGTTTTTTTATATAAAATTTGATTATTTCTCTGTGCATTGAAAGATTATTTTAAGCACACTTTACAATGACCTTGTAATGAAAGTGTGGCTCAGTGGCAGAGTATCTGCTTTGTGTGCAGGTTCAATCCCCAGCAGCATCTCCAGCTGAAAGGACGAGGCAGGAGGTGATGCGAAAGGCCTCTGTCCAGGACCCTGGAGAGCGGCTGCCAGTCTGAGTAGACCAATGCTGGCCTGGGTGGACCCAGGATCTGATTCTGTATAAGGCGGCTTCAGCTGTTCACGTGTCCTCTTGCCTTCTCCTCTTCCAGAGAAGCCCTTTGATAACACCTACTTCTTGAGCCGCGCCGTCTCCAACGTCATCTGCTCCATTGTCTTTGGTGACCGCTTCAACTACCAGGACAAGGAATTCCAGGCCTTGATGGAGATGATGAACAACAGCTTCCGGGAGATGAGCACCGCTTGGTCCCAGGTAGAGCCTCCCCCCCCCAGCCCAACACAGCTGCCAACTGGTAGAAGGACTCTCCATCGCTAAGACTGGAGGAGCTGGCCCACCTGGGGCTGAATGCTGCTTGGCAGAGACCTGCTGTCCATTTCAAATCTGTGTGCGAAACTCATCCGTCTTTCTAGTCTGACCAGAGCCAGTTTGGTGTAGTGGTTAAGTGCGCGGACTCTAATCTGGGAGAACCAGATTTGATTCCCCCACTCCCCCCCCCACTTGCACCTGCTGGATGACCTTGGGCAAGCCATGGTTCTGATAAGAGCTGCCCTTGAAAAAAAAGCAGTTTCTGTCAGAGCTCTCTCAGCTCCACCTACCTCACAGGGTATTTGTTGTGGGGAGGGGAAGGGAAAGGAGTTTATAAGCCCCTCTGAGACTCCGGCGGAATCTGCATTTGTCTTTCCTACCAGTGTCCCAGCCTTTTGACTCCGTCTTCAAAAAAGCTGTCTACGTTTGGTGTCGTTTTCACACCTCAAGAGTGCTAGCATACTTTTGCCCATCTGCATATGTTTATTGTCCTCTCCTGGCGGCTCCATTGTCATTGCACCTCCACACTGCTTTAAAAGAATCTTCTCCAAACAACATTCAAACAAGCATAGAGAAAGATCCGGGAGATGAGCACCGCTTGGGCCCAGGTAATGCCTCCCCCCTCCCAGCCCAACACAGCTGCCAACTGGTGGAAGGACTCTCCTGGCTGAGACCGGAGCTGGCCCGCCTGGGGCCAGGTGCTGCTTGGCAGAGACCTGCTGCCCATTTCAAATCTCTGTGTGAAACTCATAGTCTGGCCTGTCTCTCCAGCCCCCTGCCCTGAGTCCCTCCGCCCCTTGCTTGCCAACAGCAGCACACGGATTCTCTGGCTCCTAGCTCCTTCCCAAGGGTCTCCTCTTACAAAGCAGATGGCACACTCACCTCATCGAAGGTGGAATGCTTGTGAATATCCCATGATACCACAGGAGCCCAGCCAATGGCTTGGAGAGGTTCACAGATTGGGGGGGGGGGTTAACTCTTTTCTTTTTTTTGCCAGAATGCCAAATGATCCCCTTGTGACTATGGCTCAGGTGTCAACTCTGCCGGACCCCTATTTGTTGGGGATATTACAGTTGTAGTCGCATTGGCAGAGGGAGGGTTGGACTAGATGACCCTGGTGGTCCCTTCCAATTCTGAGGTTATATAAAATTGCACCTCACCTCCTCCTTGCCCCTTCTCTCCACTCCTGCAGTTCTATGACATCTATGCCAACATCCTGAAGTACTTCCCCGGCCCCCACACCAAGATCTACGACATCCTGGAAGACATGAGGCGCTTCATTGCCAAGAGAGCAGAGAAGAACCGGGAAACTTTAGACCTCAACTCCCCGCGGGACTTCATCGACTGCTTCCTCATCCAGATGGAAAAGGTATCCCTCCCTCCCCCCTACACACAGGCCTGTCTAGCTGACTACATGGGGGGGGGCGGACTGGCCAGGGCAGGAGTTCCCAGGCTAGACAGGCAGCCACCTGCAGACTCAGGTGGCCGTCAGCAGCTTTTACAAAATGCTTAAGGAACAAACAATGGGAATACAGGCAGGGGTCATTTTCTGCGGGAGCACACAGGAGCGGAGCTCCGACAGTAAGGAGCCCAGGGGCGGGCTGGCACATGCAACAAGCCCCGCCCCCTGCTCCCAGCAGCCCTCAGTCAGGCCACGAGGAGCAAGAAGCAGCCACCAAGGTTTATTCAGGTACAAGCTCTCCCTCCTCTGTGAGGGCAGATCTGCACATCCCCCCCCCCAGAGCTAGCAATCCCAAACAGTCCAGTGGAGCCTGAGCGGTGGGTGTTGCCTTCTGACACACTTCCGGTGATGCCAGGGGGTGTGGCATATGCAAATAAGTTGTGCTAATGAGTTATGCTAATGAGCTCCGGCACCACTTTTTCTACGAAATGACCCCTGAATACAGGGATTTATAAATCGTAGCCAAAAAGAAAAATAGTTCATGGACTGTTTCACTGTATATATTTTACGTGCAGTGCCTGACAGATTGCGACTGACGAAGCTATGGGAAACGAATACCAAATGTTGGGGAAATAGTCAAAAATACTTAAATAGAGTTTCAATGGATCTTGCGTCACTGAAGAAGAGAGATTTCTTTGTGTTTTAGAATACTTTGTTTCTAAGGGTAAAGGGTACTCAGGGAAGTGACAAAAGTAACAAATCTTAAGAGCTACGTTTTCTATGTCTTAGTGCTAAGAAAACATGGTTACAAGAGAGATTCACAATGGTGGAGAAAACACCTTCTCCTTGACCCCCTAGAAGGAAGTCACCTGAAACAAGCAAACAATCTGTATCACAATAGAAGCTTCTTTTCCTGGGCTAATTCCCCATTGCCTCTGTGCCAGGTTTCCTTTCCAGGTCAGTCTAAACAATAGCATAGAAAAGTAAACAAGTTCACCCTATCATCTATCTAACAAATCTATTATGTAACAAATAAATAAATAAAATAATGGCTGGAATCTGAGACTCTGCAAACACATACATTTCCAACACCAAACAGGGTCCGTCGTTGCGGGACTATATATCAATGTGTTGCCTTAACGTGCTGTTTCAATGTGAATGAAAGACTGTCCACAAACTAGATAACTGTCGCAACTCTTTTTCTTTAAGAATAATAGGCTGGAATCTGAGACCCTGCAAACACATACATTTCCAACACCAAACAGGGTCCGTCGTTGCGGGACTATATATCAATGTGTTGCCTTAACGTGCTGTTTCAATGTGAATGAAAGACTGTCCACAAACTAGATAACTGTCGCAACTCTTTTTCTTTAAGAATAA
>NW_015163149.1:263623-263750 GCF_001447785.1 Gekko japonicus
AGAGGTCTTTCCCACCACCTCCTGCCTGGTCCATTTTAAGTGGAGATGCCGGGGATCGAACCTGGGACCTTCCGCATGGCAAGCAAGAGGCTCTGCCACTGAGCCACGGCCCCTCTCTACAGGCCTC
>NW_015163149.1:264280-283279 GCF_001447785.1 Gekko japonicus
TGCCAAGCAGAGGCTCTACCACTGAGCCACGGCCCCTCTTTACAGATCTCCAGGGTCTCAGGTGGAGGTCTTTCCCATCACCTCCTGTCTGGCCCTTTTTAACTGGAGATGTTGCCGGGGACTGAACCTGGGACCTTCTGCCTGCCAAGCAGAGGCTCTTCCACTGAGCCACGGCCCCTCTCTACAGCTCTCCAGGGTCTCAGGCAGAGGTCTTTCCCACCACCTCCTGCCTGGTCCATTTTAAGTGGAGATGCCGGGGATCGAACCTGGGACCTTCCGCATGGCAAGCAAGAGGCTCTGCCACTGAGCCACGGCCCCTCTCTACAGCTCTCCAGGGTCTCAGGCAGAGGTCTTTCCCACCACCTCCTGCCTGGTCCATTTTAAGTGGAGATGCCGGGGATCGAACCTGGGACCTTCCGCATGGCAAGCAAGAGGCTCTGCTGCTGAGCCACAGCCCCCCCCCTTTCCTTCCATTCTGTCTGAGTTCTGTGAATCTCAGAATCCTTCCGATGCCCCCTGCCAAGATAAGTTGGCCCAACGGCCTCACTTTATCTCATGGCCAAGCCCTGGCCCCTGCATGGACCACCAAGTTAGCACAAAGGAGCCAGGCCCACAGACAGCACTGGGCTTGGCACATCTGGAGGGATCAGAGGCTCCCAAGGTGAGCTGATGTGTCTTACGCTTGCTCCCCCGTGTCCCCCTCTCCCTGAAGAAGGAGAAAAGGGGAGGAACCATCCGGTCTGTCCATGCGCCGAGCAGCCTCCTGGAAGAGATGGAGCTCCTCCCTGGTGTTCTGAGGCCGTGTGGGTTCGCCCTGGCACCCTAGGAGGTGCAGCGCCTGCCTCTTGGCCTGCCAACTCACTGATTTTACCTATTTTGGACCCCTGTAATTAACTGGAGGGGGGGAAGGTGACGTGGTACAGACAGATCTTGTCATATCTTGGAAGCGAAGCAGGGTCAGCGCTTGGAGGGGAGGCCACCAAGGAGGATGGCGCAAGGGAAGGGACTGGCCAACCACCTCTGCTCCTCGCTTGCCTCAAAAGCCCCTCGCTGGGGTCTCCAGAGGTTGGCTGAGAACCGATGGCCTTCAACACACAGTCACTCGCACACACAATCCCTGAAAGGGAATCCGGCTCCTCGGTCCTGTTACCTTGCCTCCTGTTTACCCTCAAAACACGACTCCCTCTCCTGCCCCCACCATGACCTGGCAAAAAAAAAAGAAAAGCGCTAGCCAGCAAATGCCCTAACCATCTTTTGTTCCAACCTCCGTTTGCCTTCAGGAAAAAAACAACCCCGACAGCGAATTCAACGTCAAGAATCTGGAGCTCACCACCCTCAACCTGTTCTTTGCCGGGACGGAGACGGTCAGCTCCACCCTGAGATACGGCTTCCTGCTCTTGATGAAATGCCCCGAGGTTCAAGGTATGGATGGTGGGGAGGCCCGGTGGTATCTCCTCTCAGAGTCTCCCTGCAGCCAGCAGGGCTAGGTTGGAGTCCAGCAGCACCTCAGAGACCAAGAAGACGTTCAGAGTATGAGCTTTCCGGAATCAAAGGTCCCATTGTCAGATACCTCCTACGGAAGGTAGAGAAGGGGCTGAGCTCTGTGTCCATCTGTGTCATGCCGCAAGGGGTTGCCACTTCTCAGTTTAGAAATGGGGGGGAAAAGAAAAGCACTGGAGAAGCCTTCTCCACAAGAATATAGACATGACAGAGAGATCACGGGAAGGATGCAAACAATGACGAAAACAACCGTGGTGTCGTATTATGAAAATATATCCGGACTGCTGTTTTGCGGTGAGTGGTGTTTCTTTCAACAAGTAGTAAAGATGTACGCATGCACGCAACGGAATCAGCATAGACTCCCGTTTCACGCGGCAGCTTTTTCTCAGTGTGCTGCGTAAGTCACATTCATTTACACGTCAACAACTCTAATCCGCGAATTAACACTCAACATTCTCCCCACTCCAATGAAACAGATTCTTTCCGGGAAGAATGTTGAGTGTTAATTCGCAGATTAGAATTGTTGACGTGTAAATGAATGCGACTTACGCAGCACACTGAGAAAAAGCTGTCACGTGAAACGGTAGTTTATGCTAATTCTGTTGTGTGAATGCGTACATCTTTATTACCTGTTGAAGAAACACTACTCACTGCAAAACAGCAGTCTAAATATATTTTCATAATACTACATCATGGTTGTTTTCATCATTCTCCTGTGGGAAACCTGCAAGCAGGGCAGAAAGGCAAAAGCCAGCCCCTGGTATTCAGAGATAGACTGCCTCTGTGCCTGGAGGTGCCCGTCAGCTACGTGGGGCATTATAAACTGTGCATGAATCAGGATGTGCGTGCATGGGAGAGAGATTCATTGCAAGTATTTTGTGGAGAGGGGGAATCTACCACATTTCTGTCGACCGTGTGCCTTTCCAGGCAGAATTTGTTTCCACCTCCTGCCCTCCCTCCCAGGATCTCAGGCATCTTACGCGGTTCTCCCCCCCCCAATTTCCCCTCACAACAACCCTGTAGGGTACATGAGGCTAAGAGAGAGAATAACTTGCTCAAGGAACTTCATGTCTGAAAGAGGATTCGAACTTGGCTGTCCCCAGTTCTAGACTGGTGCTCTGACCACCACACTGGCCACCTCTGGAGCTGAGTGCGTAATTCACTGAAGTCAAGAGCCTTGCAGTTTTTCCAAGTTTGGTTTTAGAAAGCAGGTGATAATTTGGCAAGTTAAGATGACTGCCTTGGTTTGCAAGGGGGGAGGCTACTCAAAACAGAATTCTTAAATCAACCTCACAGTTTCAAATACTTTTGAAATGTCATCCGGTTTCAGGGCAGGGTTTCGTCCTCTGCCCTGGGACCACTGGAGGCGGGAGGCGAGGAAGCGAAGGCAATGTGAACTGTTATGGTTTAACAGAAAAGATGCACGAGGAAATAGACCGGGTGATTGGCCAGAACCGGGCCCCAAACATCGAAGACCGGAACCAGATGCCGTACACCGATGCCGTCATCCACGAAGTGCAGCGAGTGAGTGACCTCATTCCAATGGATGTGCCGCACATGGTCATCCGGGACACCGAATTCAGAGGATACCTCATCCCGAAGGTAAGCCTGGGAGGCGTGGAAGAGTGAGGTGTCTGTGTGTCTTGAAAGAGTTATTTTCAGGATCTTGACTTCGACCTGTGCAGCTGAAAAGCACTGGGTTCTATGCATGGAGAGGCAGACTACGACATGCTGAACAAGTCACGTTTATTGTTGTACACACGCAAAGACAAAAAATTGCCCGGCAAGGGCCCACTATATACACCCACCCCAGACACACCCACAGTCCTATTGGAGGGTTTAAATGTCCCGCCAAAGGTTCTATTGGAGGACTAAAGGTGACCTAGGATCCTTGGCCCCTATTGTGTTTGGGACCAAGCTGGGGACTGAGGACACCGAGCCCGAGTGGCGGTCCACGGACACAGCAGCAGCCAACAGATATGGGTCCTTCACGTCATACTTCCTTCCCCCTTCTGGGACAGGTTTCCCATCCTCCCCCTCTCCCTGCTTCAGACCCAACCCCTGACCACATCCAAAGATGGCCCTCAGGATGTTTCCGCAGGCCAGCTGAGGCAGTCATGTGACATTCCCAGCTATCCAATGACCATCTGGCAGAGGCGCGTGACTAGGAGTCCTGGGGGTGGGGTCAGTGACTTCTGTAGCGGCCTCCATGGCTGTAGGAGGGAGGGGCTCTGACCCGGATACCGCAGGCTAGCCTGATCTCATCAGATCTCAGAAGCTAAGCGGGGTCGGCCCTGGTTAGTACTTGGATGGGAGACCAACAAGGAAGTCCAGGGTTGCTACGCAGAGGCAGGCAAAGGCAAACCACCCCTGTTTGTCTCTAGCCTTGAAGAGCTTTTGGGGTTGCCGTAAGTCAGCTGAGACTTGATGGCAAAAAAACCCCATCAGAAACAGGGATGGGGGAGAAACTGACTGCCCCCCCCCCGAGGAATGAGGGGTGTGAGGTTCACCCCTCCGTCTTCCTTGCTCTGATACCGAAGGTTTATCCTCCCTGAAACCTTGAAAGTCCGGCTTCCAAACCTCTCTCTTTCCCAGGGGACGGAAGTCTATCCAGTACTCAGCACCGTCTTGAATGACCCCAAGAAATTTAAAAATCCAAGACAGTTCAACCCAGAAAATTTCCTGGATGCGAACGGAAGCTTCAAGAAGAACGATGCGTTTGTGCCTTTCTCCTCAGGTAAACTGAAGGCTCCTCTTGCAAATGAGGAAGATCGCCCGGGGCGGGTGCATGCATGCATGTGTCTGTGTGTCTGTGTGTAACAAATGCTCCCTCTAAGCTGTGGAGTCTTGTGAGCAAAACTTCTACTTTGTGAGCTACTGGCCTTAAAGTTGTGAGTGAGAGATTTGGCTACTGCATGAGTTAGTTTGCTCTGGAGCCCTCCTTCCTGAGCTGAGACAAAAATGTGTGAGCCGGAGGCTAAAAAACGGTGAGCTAGCTCACACGAACTCAGTTTAGACGGAACACTGGTCATGAACCCCCCGGAGGTCTCACACAGGAGAGACCTTAGCCAGGACTAGCATTCTTCTCTGACCCTTTTTTTACACTGGGGCTTTCAGTTATTAATATTTATATGCCCATTTTCCGGGACTAAGTTGCCCAAAGAGAAACACCTGGTCACGTGTAACGCCAACTCACAATACTGCTCCGAGGCTGAAAGGTTCGGCCGGGCCCTGAGGTGCTAAAAGGACGTCTGCACTTGAGACAGGCCTGAGGCCAAAGGATGGCACAGGGGAGGTTGGTCTTTGGGGCCTTCCTGGAGTTGCCAACCTCCAGGTCTTGTTCCCCTGGTTCCGCCTGGAGGCTGGTATCCCTATGTGCTGGCACTGAAGGAGCAGGGGGCGAAGCGGGACACCACGGGACATCTGCCCAAGCATAGGTTCGAGTCCTATCTGGGGGCTGGTCCCAAAAGATTGTGCCGGAGGATCAGGGGTCATTTCCTGCAGGAGCGCACAGGAGCGGCGCTCCGGCAGTAAAGAGCCCAGGGGGCGGGCACATGCAACAAGCCCCACCCCCTGCTCCCAGCAGCCCTCAGTCAGAGCAAGAAGCAGCCAGGTAAGTTGCAGAGCTCCCCCCGGCCCGAAACAGTCCAGTGGCACCTTTAAGACCAAGTTTTATTCAGGTACAAACTCTCCCTCCTGTGCGAGGACAGATCTGCACGTCCCCCCCCCCCAATAGCTAGCAATCCAAAAGAGTCCAGTGGAGCCTGAGCAGTGGGTGTTGCCTTCTGACACACATCCAGGGATGTCAAAGGGTGTGGCACATGCAAATAAGTTACGCTAATGAGTTATGCTAATGAGCTCATGCACCTCTTTTTCTACCAAATGACCCCTGCGGAGGATTCCTGCTCTGTTGACCTGCGGGATCCTGCAGGGTTCCACCTTATCCCCCATGCTATTTAATACCTATATGAGAGTGGAGTCTTGTGAGCAAAAATTCTACTGTGTGAGCTCCTGGCGTTAAAGGTGTGAGCGAGCGATTGGGCGACTGCATAGATTAGTTTGCTCTGGAGCTCTCCTTCCTGAGCCAAGGCAAAAAGGCGTGAGCCGGAGGCTAAAAAACTGTGAACTGGCTCACACTAACTCAGCTTAGAGGGAGCACGGGAAGCTGCGAGGAGGGGCATCAGGAGGTCTGGGCTGTGATGTCAGCCATGCACAGCTCTGCCTTTCTGACCCACCTAATTCTGAGGGTGCCGTCCATGTTAGAAAACCAGGGGGCTGCAGTGGCTCGGAGCGCTTTTGCCCAGCTTTGGCTGGTGTCTCGGCTGTGTCTGTTCCTGGGACAGTCAGATCTAGCCACGGTGATCCATGCCCCTTGGTTACATCTGGACTGGACTGCTGCGATGCACTGTACTTGGGGCTACCCTTGAAGAGTGTTCGGCAGCTAGTGCAGAATGCTGTGGCTAGACCGCAGGTCTGGGCCAGCTGTTGGGAGGATGTGACCCTGAAATTACAGCAATCAATCACGCCGGCTTCTCTGCTGATCGCCCCGCTCGGTTCTCCTCCTCTCTCGTTGCAGGGAAGCGGATCTGCCTGGGGGAGGCCCTGGCCCGCATGGAGCTTTTCCTCTTCTTCACCACCGTCCTCCAGAGCTTCCGGCTGAAGCCCCTCGTGCCCCCAGAAGAAATCGACACGACTCCCCTGGAGAGCGGCTTTGCCAACATCGTCCCCATGTACCAGATGTGCATGGTACCACGCTGAACAGAAGCCCAGCCCAGAGCATTTTCTCTCCCCTACGGCGCTCTCTTTAGCCGTGCAAGAAAGACTTTTGGAGCACATGGCGGGGGGGAGAGAAAGGTGTCACAAATTGGCTTTTAAAAAATATGGCAACTGCACTTCACACAACTCTCTCAGGTTAACACTTGTTCCCACACGTGGAGCAGGTGTGTTGGAGGGGGGAAATGTAGGCAAGGCACAGGGGTCACCCCCTCCTTAGCCATTCCCCGGTGTCCCACCCTGTTGCAGCTGTAACAAAGGGATATTCCTTTTTCTTTGCATCCTATCTGCTTGCAAGAAACCGGACTATGTTCTGAACCTTGAGGTTCCCTTGAAATCATCTTTGCTCCGACTGTGTAATAAGCATCATGCGTATCTGCCTGCGTTTGCTGTTTGCCCATTAATCATCAGAGTCTTCAGGCATTCATTCCAGCAAGGCTCTGGTCATTGTAACAGATGGGGTTTTGCTGTGAATTATGCAATAAAGCTTGTCGATTGTTTTGGGCCTTCAAACTGGACTCATTATCTGAGCACGACGCTAAAGAGAGGGAGACGGGTTGTTGTCTCTGGGAACACACTGGTGTAGTCACCTGAATCCGGCTTGTAGCTCTTTGGTGTCACCCTTTCCTGCAGGGCTTTTTTTGTAGAAAACACCCAGCAGGAACTCATTAGCATAATAGGCCACACCCAACAGCAGAAACGCATTAGCATATTGGGCCACACCCCTGACAGCACAACTCATTGGCATATTAGGCCATGTTACCAGAAGTGTGGTCATCCAGCCACACCCACCTTTCCCTTCTTATTCTGTTTACCTTGTTTGTTGTCAAAGGGCTTTTTTTGTTGCAGGAACTCCTTTGCATGTTAGGCCACACACTAGGGTTGCCAAATCGGACTTACCTCGCCGGTGGAGGAGTCTGGGGTGGCTCCCGGAGCGTGCGCGCGCCGCATGCACGTCACAGGGAAGTGACGTCATGAAGCTGGGCACGCTGGGGGCGGGGCCACAGCCATTTGAGGGGAAAACATAGAGTTTTCCCCTCAAATGGCTGTGGCCCCGCCCCCGGCGTCATGACGTCACTTCCCTGTGACGTGCAAGCGGGGGTGGGGTTTCCCCCGGGGCCCGATTCCGCAGGGGGGCGGAAATCGGGCCTCCAAAGCGGGGGGAAATCCGCCCCCCGGGGGGATTTTGCAGCCCTACCACACACCCCTAATGAGTTTCTGCTGTTGGGTGTGGCCTATTATGCTAATGAGTTCCTGCTGGGCATGGCCAATTTAGGAGCCAGCTGGAACTCCGTTCCTGTGCGTTCCTGCCCCAAAATAGCCCTGCTTTCCTGTGACTTCAGTGGCCCTGAGTCGGGCATAGATCAAGATGGGTCACCCTGTGAGTCTGTCTGTAGCAACAGCAAAGAGCAAGAAGAGTCCTCACAACAGACAACCTGAGAGGTAGGTGCGGCTGAGAGAGCTCTCTCAAGAACTGCCCTTGAGAGAACAGCTCTGACAGAACTATGGCTTTCCCAAGGTCATCCAGCAGCTGCGAGTGGAGGAGGAGTGGAGAATCAAACCCGGTTCTCCCAGATTAGAGCCCAAGCACTTAACCACTGCACCAAACTGGCTCCTTAAAGGCTAACAAAATCCGTGGCAGGGGACGAGGTTTCGTGATTCACACAGTGTTCGTCTTTAAGGTGCTCTGGGGCTCTTGCTCTTTTCTCTTGTGTTGGCCAGAAATCCTTGAGGCCGCTGTTGCCAGGGCTGAATCCTCCTGTGCTTCTCAGAGAGCAATAAAAGCACCAAAGCCTGCGCTAGGAAGGGAGGAGAGGACGGCTTCTGAGTCAAGGAATTTGGATCCTCCTGAAAGGTGAGCTTCCCTTCCAGTGCTCTGGGCCTTCTTCCTTCTCCGCCCAGGGTATTGTGCAGCTGTTATCTGCATATCAAGGTACTCTTAAAACGTTGGGCAAAAAATAGTTCCCAGAGAGACAGCAGACTCTTGGCCTGGCGTTTCCATGGCGCCGTCATGCGCATCTGTGGGGGAGGGTGTGGAGAGAGGGTGTCCGTCAGCCCAGGAAGCACCTGTCCAAATTCAGGGCCCTACCCATAATGCTCTAGGGGCCCTTTCTTCCCTGTGCACCCCGTAAACTCCATGCAATATTATCGTCGCCTGCCTCCTTTGGGCAAGCCAGACACAGGACAGGAAGCAAAGAGTTGCTTGAGGACTTACGTGATGTGGACATTGTGAGCAAGACTCGCTGGAAAAGACAACCGTCTTAGGAAAAGCGGGAGGCAGCAGGAACAGAGGAAGACCCAACATGAGAGGGATGGACTCCAGAAAAGAAGCCACAAAGTCCCTTGGTTTGCAAGACTTGAGCAACGCTGTTTGTGACTGGAAGTTTTGGGGGACATTCATTCATAGGGTCACTACCAGTGTTCCCTCTAAGCTGAGTTAGTGTGAGCTAGCTCACAGTTTTTTAGCCTCCGGCTCACACATTTTTGTCTTAGCTCAAGAAGGATGGCTCCAGAGCAAACTAATTTATGCAGTAGCCAAATTTGCTCACTCACAACTTTAATGCCAGTAGGTCATAAAGTAGAATTTTTGCTCACAAGACTCCACAGCTTAGAGGGAACATTGGTCACCACATAACACACACAACACCCATTAGCTGGAGCAGCCCAGAGGCGTGTGGCTTCCACATGTGCCTTAGAGCTGCAAAACCCTGCTAGGTCTCAGGGGTCACCAGGGGTCATTTCGTAGAAAAAGAGGTGCAGGATCTCATGAGCATAACTTATTTGCATATGCCCCACCCCCTGCTCCCAGCAGCCCTCAGTCAGAGCAAGAAGCAGCCAGGTAAGTTGCAGAGCCCCCCCCCCGGCCTCCCGGTCCAAACCAGTCCAGTGGCACCTTTAAGACCAAGTTTTATTCAGGTACAAGCTCTCCCTCCTCTGTGAGGGCAGATCTGCGCGTCTCCCCCCCCAATAGCTAGCAATCCAAAACAGTCCAGTGGAGCCTGAGCGGTGGGCGTTGCCTTCTGACACACTTCCGGTGATGTCAGGGGGTGTGGCATATGCAAATCAGTTATGCCAATGAATTATGCTAATGAGCTCCTGCACCTCTTTTTCTACGAAATGATCCCTGGAGGGAGCATTGATCTGGACCAGGGGTGGCCAAACTGCGGCTCGGAGCCACATGTGACTCTTTCACACATATTGTGTGGCTCCCGGCAGGGCGGTTGGGGAAGCGAAGGGGAGGCCTGCTGGTTCTCCCTCCCTCCCTCCCTCCCGTCTATTTGCTTTCTTTGTTTCTCTCTCTCTCTCTTTCTTTCCACCTCTCTCTTTCTCTCCCTCTCTCAGACAAATAATTATCATTAGCAAACAAATAAATATCATGACCAATATCTGTTTTTACCCCTTTTGTTTTTTTAGTTTTGGCGGTCTCATTTAATGTTACTTAAAAAGTAAATTTGCACATTTCTAAATAAAAATGTGCGCGTGATATTTGTTCATGTTTTGCGGCGCTGACATCTGACGTTTATTCTATGTGGCTCTTACAGGATCGCCAAGTGCTTTTTGAGCCGGAGCGGGGGACTCCCGGATGGCGCTTTGCGCGCGCGCCGCACACATGTCACCCGGAAGTGACGTGATGACGCCGGGCACGCTGGGGGTGGGGCCATGACCATCCGAGGGAAAACCATAGAGTTTTCCCTCGCATGACCGTGGCCCCACCCCCAGCGTGCCCGGCGTGGTCGCGTTCGCGTCACTTCCGGGTGATGTGCACGTCGGGGTGGGGTTCCCCCCAGGGCCAGATCCCCCAGTGGCAAGGAATGGGCCTCTGGGGCGGGGTTTTCCCCACCCCCCGGGGGGACTTGGCAAGACTAGGCTCTTAACGCTGAGCAGGTTTGGCCGCACCTGATGTGGACTATCCTTCCCAGACTTCCCTTCCCTGGCTGTGAGGCCGTCTGGTTTTCCCCCAGAGGTCCCAGAGTCGTCAGTGGCCGGCTACAACCCTCAAGCGATTTGGCCCAAACAGCCCTCGGGCTCCCTCCTCCCTCCTTTCCCCATTCACACACACACACTCTCTCTCTCCTCTTTCTCTTGGCGCCACGTGACCGAGGTGTTTTTAACCACCCAGAAAGGACTCTGTGTTCCTGGGGAGGAATGTGCTTTTATACAATCTCATTAAGCCTCTTTTCAAAGTGGGAGTCGGTTTGGACCACCTCTGGAGGAGGTTTCGGGTTCTCTGCTAGGCTCAGGGTGGAGGGTGGATTCCGCCGTGCTAATCTGGCCTTTTCCCTGCCTTTTGTTCCTGGGAGCCACTCTGGTTTCTTCACTCCGGGAGTGGAGACAGTTGAGTGCAATGCCCCCCTCTAAGCTGTGGAGTCTTGTGAGCAAAAATTCTACTTTGTGAGCTACCGGCCTTATAGCTGTGAGCAAGCGATTTGGCTACTGCCTAAATGAGTTTGCTCTGGAGCCCTCCTTCCTGAGCTAAGGCAAAAATGTGTGAGCTGGAGGCTAAAAAGCGGTGAGCTAGCTCACACTAACTCAGCTTAGAGGGAACACTGGTTGAGTGGCTCCTCGAGAGACCGTGGCTGGCACTCCATGCGCCAAGTGTTTGGTTAACACACTGGAGGCCTGAGATATCTGGTGGCAAGCCAACCCCCCTACCCACCCACCCTGGATGATGCTGTTGTCCCACCTGTGGGATTTTACGGAATGCAGAGAAGACGAAATGCACCAAGGGTCAGAAACAGAGGCCCCCCAAGAGGCACTGGTGCAATTCATTTTGAGGGTGTGTGTGTGTGTGTAAAAAATATACAAGGGCAAATTAATTAATTATCGTATGGCATTGTTTGTAGAATAGCCAGGAGATCCTAAGATTGTCTGGCAGTGGCCAGTTCTAGCTCTTAGTGTTGTGCTAGTGGCGAGTCTATTGTTTAGCTAAAATAAGAAAAAAACTTTGCCTGGGAAGACTCAACCCACAGGTCATAGTCAAATTAGAAATAGGTGACGAAGTTTGATGGAACCAATAATTATGCCTTTAGTTGCTTATGTCATAATGAGTATAAAATGCTATGTCACCCATTGTAATGTTGGGAGAGTGCGTGGGTATTCGAGGGTCCAACACCTTGTTACTCTGTACTCTTCTCTTTATTAATTCATAATTTTTTTAGTTCTGTTTCGTCTACATGACTGTTGCCGTGTGCTTCTCAAGTTGGGTTGGGCCAACACAAGCCAGAAGAGACAGAGTTCCTGTCTCACAAAGGGGTCACAGAGAATTGCCTAGAATGGCCGCAAAATGTAGCTTTCCTTTTCTGTTCTCTTTTTTGTGCATCTGGGGAAACCACCCACAATGTGCTGGGGCAAGATCCTGGCATTTGTGGGTGACTGGATGTGTTCGCAGTGTAGCCATGCTACTGTCGTCCCTGTTCCTCTTCAAGCCACCGCTGTAAGAAGGAAGGCTCTGAGACAACTTGGTTCTAAAAAGTTTCCTTTGTTCAGGTGCATGAGTTTTTGACCGGCAGGGGGTTGTGGTGGTATTCTTCTTGGCTCCAGCACCTAGGAGTCATTGCCTACGGGAGCGCACAGGAGCGGAGCTCCGGCAGTAAGGAGCCCAGGGGGCGGGCACATGCAACAAGCCCCACCCCCTCCTCCCAGCAGCCCTCAGTCAGAGCAAGAAGCAGCCAGGTAAGTTGCAGAGCCCCCCCTGGCCTGCCTTCAGGTACAAGCTCTCCCTCCTCTGTGAGGGCAGATCTGCGCATTCTCCCTCCCCCCTAGCTAGCAATCCAAAACAGTCCAGTTGCACCTTTAAGACCAAGTTTTATTCAGGTACAAGCTCTCCCTCCTCTGTGAGGACAGATCTGCATGTCGTTCCCCACCAATAGCTAGCAATCCAAAAGAGTCCAGTGGAGCCTGAGCGGTGGGTGTTGCCTTCTGACACACTTCCGGTGAGGTCAGGGGGTGTGGCACATGCCAATAAGTTATGCTAATAAGTTATCCTAATGAGCTCCTGCACCTCTTTTTCTACGAAATGACCCCTGCCAGCACCAGCCCAGGCACCATGGAAACCACTTACGTTGGGTACAATGATCCCTCTAAGCTGTGGCGTCTTGTGAGCAAAAGTTCTTCTTTGTGAGCTGCTGGCATTAGAGTTCTGAGCCAGCGATTTGGCTCCTGCGTAAACCAGTTTGCTCTGGAGCCCTCCTTCCCGAGCCAAGAAAAAAATCTGTGAGCCGGGGACTAAAAAACTGTGAGCTAGCTCACACTAACTCCGCTTAGAGGGAACACTGATTGGGCGTTCTTGGCTTTTCATTTTGGGGTCTCTCAGCCTCATCTGGAAAGGGAAGGGAAACTCATATTTTAAGGCGAGAACCCCGTTGAAAACACAAAACAGGTGACCCCAGCGGGGGAGGAACTTTTTCTGGCGCCTGCCGAAGATGTAGCAAGACTTATATAAGCAAATCTTTCTCCAAGGCCTGTCAAAAGCCGAGGCAAACAATCTTGAGGGAATCCGTTGCCTTTGATTTGTGTCCATGTTGCTAAGTCCAGAGGAGCCGTCCGAAGTCTGTTCCTGCCCAGATAAGAAGTGTGAGGCAATCAGGGCTTTGGGCTCAGGGGACATTCTCCCCCACCCGACTTTGCAAAATGATCTGTTCTCACAAAGGAACGAGCGATTAGTGGGTAAACTTGTTCAAGAGCAAAGGTGGAAATCACAAAAGGGATGCAGGGGAGATTTGCCGAGTGGCGCGAACTTGCATAACCTCAGCGCTGCCAAGAGGAAATCCAATCTCCCGTTTATACAACAGCCCATGCTAAGCTCACCCCCTTCGCCTACCGATCAGCTTCTGGAAAAAGGCCTGCGCTGTTCAGCCCCTTGGCCGCGGAGTACTCCCTGGTTGCTCTTCGCCTGCCAGTGCTCCCAATGCAACATGGTCGTGGCCCAAATGTTGTGCAAAAAACCCTGGCGGTTTTCGAGTTTTGGCCCATCTGAACATTCCGAGATTGCAGCCTTTCCCACCCTGCTCGGTCTCTGAGCCCACAGGAGACAGCTCTTGACACGCCTTAACACAACCCGAAAGTGAGACAGAGGGCCCTTGGGAAGACCAGCCCGGGACCAGGCCATGATGGGCCAGAATATGTTGCAGGAATATGTTGTCAAAGGCTTTCACGGCCAGAGTTCATTCGTTGTTGTTGTATATTTTCTGGTCCGTATGGCCATGGTCTTGGCATTGACTGGGGTGGTAATCTGACTATCTAGATCAGGGGTGCCAAACATGTGGCCCAGGAGCCAGATCAGGCCCCCGGAGGGCTTCTATCGGGCCTGCAGGGGAACTCGCTGTCTTCTGCTGCTTCTTCCAGTTCTGCTGCTGCTGCGTCATCCTAGGTTTGCCGCTTACAGAGATACACACCTGAACAGCATACTCAGGATTGCCACCGCACAAACATTTTGATGCAGGAATTCAGAACAAGAGGTGCCAGTTATCAGACACTGTTAAATAAAGAAAGGCCTCGGTCACACAGGCCGGATATCGCGGGGGGAGGCGTGGCTGTTTGCCCCGCAGCGAAATAACGCGCGACTGCGCGATCAGGCGTCCCCTCGCAGTCCCGTCGAGGTCCCATGGTTAGGGGGGAGGTGCCGATCACACGACGCGTCAAAGAAGCGGCGCAGCACGGCAAACGGGGTTGTGTTTTGTTTTTTTTAACCTGAAGTATGCACATGCCCCGTTGGGTGCCTGTACGCATCCCTGGAGACTTCGGGGAAAAAACACCTTTTTGCAATGGGGTATGGGCGGGCGCCGGATGCCACCGGAAATGCGATCAGACGCCCGCCCTTGTCCCGAGGTTTCCGGAAACTAGTACCTCCGAGGTACTAGTTTTTTGCCGCGCATCTTTGGAGGGAAGCGTCGGTTGAGCCACGGGAGCTCTATGCTTCCCAGGTGTGGCGGTGAAATCGCGCCCGGAAAATCCACCTATCTTCCATCTCTCTAGCGTGGCTAATGCTCCATGTGACCGGGGCCAAAATATTGCAAGAGTGCTGATGTTTTAATCATGTTTTTAAGTAAAAAAAACCCCTTTGTGTTTCTGTCCTTTATAAAGTTTATATCTCTGCTACCTGGCATTACATTTTATGATACACGTGGCCCGGCCCAACAAGGTCTCATTTACATCAGACCCGGCCCTCATAACAAATGAGTTCGACACCCCTGATCTAGATGCTGCGACAACACTGCCACCATTTATTAGTATTATGTTTGCTAGCATGGGTTGTTTTAACTTGATTACTGTTTTAATGTATCTCGATACTTTAATATATTTATATATGTACTAGTAAGCAAAGCCCGTCGTGGCGGTAGACGACGGGCCCTAGATAGGAAGGAAGGGCGAGTGGAAGGGAGGAATGGAGAAGAGGAGGTAGAGAGAGAGAGACAGTTAGAGAGGGGGGAAAGAGAGAAAAGGGGGGGAGACAGAATGGGGTTAATGGTAGTAATTTTGAAAGAAAGGAAGGAAGAAAGCTAGGAAGAAAAGGAGGAAGAATGGAAGGAAGGAAGGAAGGAAGGAAGGAAGGAAGGAAGGAAGGAAGGAAGGAAGGAAGATGGGTAAAAAAAAAATTCGCATGATGTACTCTGCATATATATTAAATAAGCAAGGTGACAATATACATCCTTTAGAATGGTATAAAACTGCAAATTTAAAGAGTAACAAATATGTGATGTGGTAAACTTGTGTGTAGTAATGGGTTATTTCTCTGTGTTACTTGATTTTGAAAATAGGTCTCCAGGAAAAAATGACCAATCATGCAAGGTTTGTGATGGTTAAGGTCTTCTGGAAAAAAAAATGAATGGGGCTGTATAAAGCCCTGAGAGTAAAATGCTGAGATCCTTCATTGTCCCATCAAGCCAACACTCATAAGGCCAAATCATAAGGCCGCTGCGTCCGTCGCCCGGGCTGTGTTGGGGGGGTTTTGAAGGCTGGCGACCGCTGGCTGCTGCCGCGGTCGCCGGGCTGGGACTGTGGCCGGGAGAGGGAGGCGGAGGCCGCTGCCTCCGTCGGCCGGGCTGGGTTGGGGTTGGAAGCCCAGCGACCGCTGGCTGCTGCCGCGGTCGCCGGGCTGGGACTGTGGCCGGGAGAGGGGGGCGGGCGGGCCGACGGAGGCAGCGGAGGCGGGAGCCGAGCTGTGCGTCCCTATTGGTGGACATATATGGTAATTGGCAGTTTCACCGGCCAAACACTAAAGAGGCGCATTTTAGAACGTGGGTCCCCACTATTCAATTATGATAAGGAGAGATTGTAAGCCGCCCTGAGCCTGCCTGGCAGGGAGGGCGAGATATAAATCAAACAATAAATAAATATAAATATAAATAAATAAATTGTAGGACCTGACATTTCGCCAGCCACTGTGACTGTCCTCCTCGGAGGTATGACACAGAAAGGATGGAGGGCTCTCTCTCCAATTTCACACAAGAGCTGTGCCGTGGCCGCGCCTCCCTTTGCCCCGCTTCTATCGGTCAATTTCCCACACGAAGCCGCGTGGCTGCATTTTGACCCGCGGCTTCCCCCACAATTTTCCCCGCGGTTTCGTGATCCTCAAAATGCAGCCATGCGGCTTCGAGTGGGAAATTGACCAACAGAAGCGGGGCAAAGGGTGGTGCGACCGCGGCGCAGCTCTTGTGTGAAATTGGTCTCTGTGTCCTCTGAGGAGGACAGTCACAGCTGTTGGCGAAACGTCAGGTCCTACAATGCCAAGACACAAGACTACAACGCCACACAGCCCGGAAAATCTACAACAGCTAATGAACTGCAAGAAGCTTGCCCTCTTCCAGTTTGGTGTCGTGGTTAAGTGCGCGGACTCTAATCTGGGAGAACCGGGCTTGATTCCCCCACTCCTCCACTTGCACCTGGCTGGCTGATAAGAGCTGTCCTTGAAAAAAGAGCCGTTCCTGTCAAGAGCTCTCTCAGCCCTGCCTACCTCACGGGGTGCCTGTTGTGGGGAGGGGAAGGGAAAGGAGACTGCTCCTCCTCCTCCTCCTCCTCCTCCTCCTCCTCCTCCTCCTCCTCTTCTTCTTCTTCTTCTTCTTCTTCTTCTTCTTCTTCTTCTTCTTCTTCTTCTTCTTCTTCTCCTTCTTCTTCCATGTCCTCCCAGTGGCCCTGGGCTTGCAGGCCGGAGAGAAAGGACGCATTGGCTTCTGCCCCCGGTCAGTGAGCCAAGGGACACTGGACTAGAGCCTCACCGGGGTCCTAGAAGGAGGACCAACCAAAGGGAAATTAGCCAGGCCCCGAATGACAGCAGAAGCCCGTGGAGGGCTGAGCACCCTCTCCTGGCATCACCAGCACAGTCTGACTCCTGCGGCTTTCCCCTCCCCTCGCCTTCTTTCCCCCGGTCAGCTGGGGTTGCCAGCTCAGGGTTAGGAGAGACCTGGGGGTTTGGGGGGGTAGAGCCTCGGGAGGGGAGGGTTCGGGGAAGGGGGAAACCTCAGGAGAGTACCATCCATGCCATAGAGTCCACCCTCCAAAGCAGCCATTTCCTCCAAGGGAACCCATCTTGGTCGTCTGGGGATCGATCGTAATAGCGGGAGGTCTCCAGGCACCACCTGGAGGTTGGCGAGCTTATTAGCCTAAGGCGGGGCTGCTGTCTCGTTCCTGTCTAGGCGCAGGGCCTCATGCCAGCCCCTCGTTGACCAGTCTGCAAACCCCTGTGGTTGCTGGCTTGCCTTTAAAAGCCGGATGGCAATAAAACCAACAGACCGCCAAGGAGACTAAACCTTGCCCCTTTTGAAGCATACCTCATAATCAATGCTCCTTCTAAGCTATGGGGTCCTGTGAGCAAAAGTTCCCCTTTGTGAGCTCCTGGCATTAAAGTTGTGAGCCAGCGATTTGACGACTGCCAGGGCTCTTTTTGTAGAAAAAGCCCAGCAGGAACTCATTAGCATAATAGGCCACACCCAACAGCAGGAACTCATTAGCGTATTGGGCCACTCCCCTGACAGCACAGCTCATTAGCACATTAGGCCGCACCCCCATGTTACCAGAAGTGTGGTCATCCAGCCACACCCACCTTTTGCTTGTTATTCTGTTTACCTTGTTTGTCGTCAAAACCCAGGGCCTTTTTTGTAGCAGGAACTCCTTTGCATGTTAGGCCACACACCCCTAATGTAGCCAGTCCTAATGAGTTCCTGCTGTTGGGTGTGGCCTATTATGCTAATGAGTTCCTGCTGGGCGTGGCCAACTTGGGAGCCAGCCGGAACTCCGTTCCTGTGTGTTCCTGCCCAAAAATAGCCCTGACGACTGCACAAATTAGTTTGCTCTCCGGAGCCACCCTTCCTGAGCTGAGACAAAACTGTTTGAGCCAGAGGCTAAAAAACTGTTGAGCCAGCTCCCACTAACTCAGCTTAGAGGGAACACTGCTCATAATTGTTTTCCAAGAGACTGAGAAAGAAGGGAGCCCTGTGAGGCCGGAGGCAATGGACGGATGTGCTTCCTCTCCCAAAGAGTGACTAACCCGTGGGATTCGCTGCCGCAGGAAGTGGCGGCGGCTACAAGCATAGACAGCTTCAAGGGAGGATCGGATGAACATCTGGAGCAGAGATCCACGCGTGGCTCTTAGCCACCAGGTATAAGTGGAACACTCCGTTTGGGGCAGCGATGCTCTGTCTTCTTGGAGCTTGGGGGGCAAGAGTGGGAGGGCTTCTGGAGTACTGGCCCCCTGATGGACCTCCTGATGGCAACTGGGTTTTGGCTACCGGCAGCAGATTGGGGGGGGGGGTACGGTTGCCAGATCCAGGTTGGGGAACTCCTGGAGATTTGGGGGCAGAGCCTGGGGGGGTTGAGGGACCTCATTGGGGTACAAGGCCATAGAGTCCACCCTCCAAAGCGTCCATCTCCTCCGGGGGCACTGATCTCTGTAGTCTGGAGATGAGCTGTGGTTCCGGGGGATCCCCAGGCCCCACCTGGAGGCTGGCACCCCCAAGTCACGAAAACCCTCCACGAGAACAGCACTCCCACGAGGGACACTCACCCGGCCTTGTGTATGAGGTGGGCACCGCCCCCCGAACCCTTGCACTGAAACCCAACCTCGTCTTCCTGGTGTGTGCAACACAATCCCAGGGAGGACAGGCCGGTTTCGCTTACAGGGCAGGCGGCATATAATGGGCGAGCCGAGGGCACCCGGCCGGAGTTGGGAGGCTGCCCGCCATGGAGCTCGGAGGGGCGCTGACCATCTTCCTGGGCCTCTGCCTCACGTACCTGGTCATCCTCGCGGCGTGGAAGAGGACGCACCAGGAGGGGAAGCTGCCCCCCGGCCCGGCCCCCCTGCCCTTCATTGGCAACCTGCTGCACGTGAGCACAAAGGAGACCTTCAAGTCCTTCCTGGCGGTGAGTCGGGCCCTCGTTGGCGTAGCAAAACCTGGGAGAAAACGGGGCTGGGAAGCGCACCTGGCAGGCAGTTCAAGCCAGTTTGGTGTAGCGGTAAAGTGCGCAGAGGACTCTAATCTGGGGGAACCGGGTTTCATTCCCCCACTCCTCCACTTGCACCTGCTGGGTGACCTTGGGCAAGCCCTAGTTCTGTCAGAGCTGTTCTTTCAGGGGCAGTTCTCAAAAGAGCTCTCTCAGCCCCGCCTGCCGCACAGGGTGTCTGTTGTGGGGAAGGGAAGGGAAAGGAGCTTGTAAGCTGCTCTGAGACTCCCTTGAGTAGTGAAGGGTGGGGTATAAATCCAATCTCCTCCTCCTCCTCCTCCTCCTCCTCCT